>NC_134497.1:39686155-39698655 GCF_040206685.1 Ascaphus truei | reverse complement strand
TGGATAAAGCCACCCGAAGCCAGATGTATGACCTCATCCACCTCGCCCGGAAGTGGCTACAACCCGAGATCAACTCAGCCAGCCACATCGTGGAACGGTTGGTCATGGACCAGTTCTTGAGGAAACTTCCCTCTGCCTTACGCCGTTGGGTCAGTCGGAGTGACCCCCACAATGCGGATGAGCTTGTGGCCCTCGTAGAAAGGTACAATGCAGCAGAAGAGCACCCGCAACCCACAGTCGTGGAGCAACCCCACTACCCGAGGTTCCAGGACTCTTCCAGAGACGGTAAAAGGGTACCGGGGTTAAGGGGCGCTGAAGAGCGGCGACCACCTTCACGCAGCACCAGCAACAGTGGTTCGCACACTAAGGGCAATAGCCAACATGGGGAGCCGGGAAAAGGCTCTAAGTGGGACACAGACTATGTACCTAAATGTGTAAATTGTCATGAGAGGGGCCACACAGCAAAAATCTGCCCACTAAATGATGAGCCCATGCAATGCAACAGCGTGGAACCTTATTCGCTGTTGTCCCAATGTATGGGCCCTAGCCCAGAGGACCCCTTGAATAACCATCTGTGGGCATTTGTAAAGGTTAATGGTAAGAGGGTTCGGGCACTTCTTGACTCTGGGAGCATGGTCACACTAGTGTCCGAATACCTCTTGCCCATTAAGAAGAAACAGGGAAACAGTTCACAAAGAGTGGCAATTTGTTGTATACATGGGGATAATCATGAATATTCCACTGTTGATGTTTTTTTTGAAACAGAGTTTGGTTCTTTAGATTTCAAGGTGGGTATTGTACCCAAACTGGCACATGATGTGTTAATAGGGACCGACTTTCCCCATTTTCTAAAAATGTGGTCCCCCGCTCAGAATAGCGCCCAGAGTTCAATAGCGGACCATAATGAAGTATTAGAAGAAACAAATCCTTTCCCTTTTTCAGAAATGGAGGTTGACGAGGGCCCAAATAAGAAGGGGGAAAAGGAGGAGTGCTGTAAAATTCCCTTCCCCATCACTACTTTGGTAGGGAATACCCCAAATCAAGATGTTGAGCAGACACTTACCACCCCAGAACCGGATAAGACCCTCGCTGACATAGAGGTCAGTCCTGGGAGTTTTAAGAAGGCCCAGTGGGAGGACCCCACATTAGCGGTAGCAAGGGTAAATATACGGGACCAGAATAGTACTCCTGGCCAACCAGATAAGTCACTTGCTTACCCCTACTTCGAGGTAGAGAACGACCTAGTATATCGGGTTGATAAAAGGAAATCAGTTACAACTAAACAATTGTTGGTACCACGGACATTCCGTAACGTAGTATTACACCTCGCACATAGTCATCCATTGGGGGGACACCTAGGGGTGGAAAAGACAAAAGAAAAGGTTCTTCGAAGCTTCTATTGGCCTGGGGTTCTGGCAGAAATTACGAATTATTGTTCCTCATGCCCAGAATGTCAGATCACCGCCCCGTTCAAGGCGTACCGCAGCCCATTGGTACCCCTTCCCATAATAGAGGTACCATTTGACCGGATTGCTATGGATCTAGTAGGACCCCTAATAAAGTCTGCTAGGGGACATCAGCATATATTGGTAATATTAGATTATGCCACCCGATATCCGGAGGCAGTTCCCCTACGTAGCACCTCAGCTAAAAACATAGCAAAAGAGTTAGTAGTTCTGTTTTCCCGGGTCGGGATTCCTAAAGAGATTCTATCTGACCAGGGAACACCATTTATGTCCCAAGTAACGAAAGAGCTATGTAAACTCCTAAAAATCAAGCATCTCAGAACCTCAGTCTATCATCCACAAACAGATGGTTTAGTGGAAAGGTTCAATAAAACCTTAAAGAGCATGTTACGGCGGGCGGTTGATAAAGATGGGAAAAACTGGGATTGTTTGTTACCGTACCTGTTATTTGCCATTAGGGAAGTTCCCCAATCATCCACTGGCTTCTCCCCGTTTGAACTATTGTATGGCCGACACCCAAGGGGCTTACTGGATATAGCCAAAGAGACTTGGGAACACGAGGTTACCCCTTACAGAAGTGTAATAGAGCATGTTGCCCAGATGCAGGACCGCATTGCTGCAGTCCTACCCATAGTGAGGGAACACATGGAGAAAGCTCAAGAAGCACAGAGGAATACATATAATAAGGGTGCTAGGGTCAGAATTTTTTCTCCAGGTGATAGGGTACTAGTTCTGGTTCCCACCGTGGAGAGTAAATTCCTTGCTAAATGGCATGGGCTATATGAGGTCTTGGAAAGAGTGGGAGAAGTAAATTATAAGGTAAGACAGCCAGGTAGGAGGAAACCTGAGCAAATTTACCATATAAACCTACTCAAGCCCTGGAAAGATAGAGAAGTCTTGTTAACCCTAGTACCCCCAGGTCCGTCAGAGAATCAAGAAACTGACCCAGAGGTTAGCATAGCTGAAACCCTGTCTGTTCATCAGAAACGAGAGGTTCAGAATTTAGTGAAAAGAAACAAAGAAATCTTCTCTATACGGCCAGGTAGAACTAGCGTAATTGAACATGACCTAGTCTCTGAACCGGGGGTCCGAGTTAACCTTAAACCGTACCGAATCCCAGAGGCCAAAAGAAAGGCTATAAGTTTAGAGGTTAAAAAAATGCTAAAACTAGGTGTAATTGAGGAATCCCAAAGTGGGTGGAACAGCCCTATAGTCTTAGTCCCAAAGCCAGATGGTACAACAAGGTTTTGTAATGACTACCGGAAACTAAACGCGGTGTCAAAATTTGATACTTATCCTATGCCTAGGGTAGATGAACTTGTAGAGAGACTGGGCAAAGCCCGATATCTCACAACCCTAGACCTAACAAAAGGGTACTGGCAGGTTCCCCTCACAGAAAGGGCAAAAGAAAAGACAGCCTTCTCAACCCCAGACGGCCTCTTTCAGTATAAGGTGTTGCCTTTTGGCTTACATGGAGCTCCCGCCACATTCCAAAGAATGATGGATAAAATTTTAAAACCACATGCTCGGTATGCTGCCGCCTACCTGGATGATGTGGTAATCCATAGTGAAGATTGGCAATCCCACCTTCCAAAGGTCCAAGCTGTGCTTGACGCAGTCCGGTCTGCTGGACTAACTGCTAACCCCGCTAAATGCACTATTGGTCTGGAGGAGGCCAAGTATCTGGGATATTCTATTGGCAGAGGTTTACTCAAACCCCAAACACTCAAAGTGGAGGCGATACAAAATTGGCCAAGGCCAGTTACAAAAAAACAAGTAAGGACCTTTTTGGGGTTAATTGGGTACTATAGAAGGTTTATTCCCAATTTTGCAACTAAGGCAACCCCACTAACTGACCTCACAAAAGCAAGAGGACCGCTAATGGTAAAGTGGTCCCCCGAAACCGAACAGGCCTTTAGAAGCCTGAAAGAAGCTCTCTGTGCCCAACCAGTGTTGGTCACACCTGACTTCTCCAAAGAGTTCGTAGTCCAAACCGACGCATCTGAGGTAGGGCTGGGGGCGGTACTCTCCCAGGAGTCTCAAGGTGAGGAGCACCCCATCCTTTATTTAAGTAGGAAACTAAATCCCCAGGAGAAAAATTACTCCATAGTAGAGAAAGAGTGTCTCGCAATAAAGTGGGCTGTAGAGACGCTCAAATACTACCTGTTGGGGAGAAAATTCCGGTTGGTCACAGATCATGCACCCCTTACCTGGATGTGTCAAAACAGGGAAAAGAATGCTAGAGTGACCAGGTGGTTCCTAAGCCTACAACCCTTTAAATTTTCTGTGGAACACAGGTCAGGGCACAAACATGGCAATGCTGACGGGTTGTCAAGGATGCACTCCCTAATATCCATGGTCGCTCATCCCTCGAGGTCTGAGCTGGGGGGGAGGATATGTGACAGAAACCAGGGGATGGTAATAAATTCCGTATATAGGGCTCCCAGGATACTAGACAGTTTCTATCCTGTTTGGCCTGGGAGTGCAGCCTTATAATACATACACTCCATCCCACAGTTTGGCAAGAGCTGGAACTGAGGGATGAGAGATCCAGACCAGAGTTTGTCTGCTGCCTGATTTCTGTCACCTGTCATGCTAATTAGGAATCAGGTATGAAAGACTGATTTCCTGTTTGCTCTGGTCTCCCCACAAGAGCCAGGAGGCTGGAAGGCTGCTGAACTACAGAGGGGAGAAGCCTCTTCCCCAAACAGGTTCAATCTTTCTGTTCATTTGTGTAAGACTGCAAAAGTACCGTGTTTTGATGTTGGAAGTGGAAAAGCCACTTCCAACCCTGAGTCAGGGATATCTAAGTTAAGTTATCGCTCAGGTGAGCAGCTTTTGTTTTTGATCTGTTTTCTGTTGTATGCACTGTGGCAGTCTCAGTGCCTGGGACTGAATAAACCAGGCATAGCCTGTTTAAAGGAACAGTACGTGACGCCTCATCATTTAACCTACCCTAAAAGACCGTGTTCTAAACAGTCCCGGACAAACGACGGAGCCCCGGAGTAAGCCGTTTGTCACAATATATATACATACACACATACATATATAGAGATATATAAGAAAAAAAGCGCCAAATCCTAGTGCATTACTGTGCAAAAATCGATATATTTAATTCCCAAAAATCTCAATAAAAATGAACTCACAAACATAAAACATTTAAAAGCATTGTATGAGTAATACTCATGCTCCTAGGACCAGGAAACGCTGCTTTGCTGCTGTAGTCCCTCCGTGACTCCACTGGAACAGAATGCTGCCTCCGTTGTTCACTGCCTGCAGGAACTGACGTATCAGGCGCTCCACGATCGTCTCTCACCCGGTACACACCACCAGATGATCTTTAGTTCCCACCGGGGACGGTAGATGCCGCGGACCAGCGGATGACGTCACGGGAATCGTCCAAGATACCGGACCGGTACAGATTCTCAGCAGTTCAATAGCAAGCGTTGGAAAGTCCACTGCACACCTTCCCTACGCGTTTCATCAGATTGACTGACTTCTTCAGGGGATGGACTCTGGGTGTGTGGTGTCTCATACTATATACCCCCCGAGTCCAATTAGCTTGATTAGTTAATAGGCAAAAAACAGTGTGTTGGCAATCTAAATTGTAAGTAGAACAAATTATGTACACACGTGAACAACCAATATTGCATCTACATTATTGAATACTTGCCAGCACACAGTGATGTATATAAAAATAAATGAATGACAGTAATACTATAAAATTATTAAAACCAACTTGTAGTTGATGTCCTTGTCTATTTTTTTGTTGTTGTGCGGACTACAAGGGTATATCTAAAGATATCAAAAGGATATACTGTAATTGCCAACACATTCATATAAATGATATTAGCAACAGTTATACATTTCAAGTGTTAAAACCAAATTTTAGTCAATATTCTTATCTGTTTTAATTAAACATACTATAAGGGTATATCTACAGATATCCTAAATACCCCAATGAATCTATTGGTAAACAGAAGAGATGGATGTTATTTAACACAAAATAAGTGGGGCTTGAGGAGGGTGGATCAATTGATGAATAAGGAAGAGTATAATATTCTCTATACAATTGAATGACTTATACCTTAATGTATTATTTATATTTTTCTTTAGTATTATTATGGATAAAGATTGAAACCATAATCCCTTATGGATGATTCTACTCTTATTATTGTAGAATAATTTGAGAGATTTGTGTATGTGACTATGAATATTGATAGGTATCCCATAAATTGGAGCTGAAAGTATCTATTAGTATGATTACAATATGAACTATAAAATAGAACCAGCGTGGAAGAGAGCAGCATTTGTGAAATATATTTTTGGAAGTTTAGACCGGACATGTATCCTAGGTCACTTGAATAGTCAGCCCAGCAAATTTGCATGGTTCAGCTTGTCTCCCAACACTCCTCGGTGTGATGGAAAGAGGGAAGGG
This sequence comes from Ascaphus truei, assembly GCF_040206685.1. Lineage (NCBI taxonomy): Eukaryota > Metazoa > Chordata > Amphibia > Anura > Ascaphidae > Ascaphus > Ascaphus truei. Next base: position 39,692,751 of record NC_134497.1, on the reverse strand, counting down.
GAGAGAGGGGGGGAGGGGAAGGAAAGGGGGTTTGAGAATTGTGAAGGTGAAAAAAGAAATCTATGTATACGTGATAAGTGATTAAATATAAATATAGATGTGAATACATGATCCAAATTATGCTGAAATAACAAACTATAATAGATGTGCCCTAGTACGGTACTATGCTATTTGTGTGTGTGATTGATTTATTTGATGTGTTAATTTATTTGATGTGTGCTACCAATGATATGAACCCTCAAACAAAATGGTTGAGTGCTGTCATAAATAATTAACACCAAAATGGGTGAATTACTATTAATAATAACCTATGTCTGGCGATCACGAAGGGAACATGTGAACATGTTCAACCCAGACCTCCGTGGTCACCAGACATGTAACATTACCCATCCTATAGTGATAGGGAGCAAAAAGAAAACAGGAGAAAAATCCATCTCAAAATATAGACAGAAGTGGATTTAGATGACTGTGCTAACATCAATACAATCATTCAGGCCTTCTGGACTCAGTGTATTCAATTCGTAGATCCAGTATGTTTCTCTAAGATTAAGCAATTTATGCCTGTCTCCACTCAGAAGTGTAGAATTGATGGCCTCAACCCCCATGATTACTAATGAGGACGGATCTTTATTGTGCTTCAATTCGTAATGTCTGGATAAACTATGTGTTTTTAACCCATGAATTATATTACGTCGATGTTCCAGGAATCGTATACATAGGGCCCTTTTGGTTCTACCAATATACTGAAGCCCACAGGGGCATGTAATGGCATATACAATGTGAGTGGACAGACAGTTGATATGGCCTTTTATTTGATGTACTGATCCATTAGAGTGGGATGTGACACTCTCAGTCTTCTTTAAGTGTTTGCATGTAAGGCATCTTGAGCGATTGTACAGGAAATTACCATTTTTTACGTTCTTATTTGTTTGTACAGCATTTCTGAATTTTTTCAGTCTACTGGGTGCCACGATTGATTTTATATTTCTGGCTTTCTGAAATATCACCGGTATTTTGGGTGGTAGATTTTTGCCTATGATTGGGTCATTAAGCAAAATTCCCCAGTGTTTGTTTAATATATTTTTAATTTTTTGTGAAGCACAGTTGAATTGTGTTATAAATTGTGGGATACAGATCTCATTCTTGTCCCTTATCTGCCTCTTTCTATTTCTGGATATTATATTGCCTTTTGACTGATCTAAAAGTTCTTGTCTATCCAGTTGGCCCACTTGTTTAAAAGTTTCTAGGACCTTATGGTGATTGTAACCTTTGTCCACAAACTTTTTTACAAGAGCGTCCCCCTGGGCCAAGTAGTCCGAATCAAGAGAACAATTCCTCCTGATTCTGAGAAATTGGCCCCTGGGGACGTTCTCCAACCATTTATGGTAATGGTTGCTGTTGAAATGTAGGTATGCATTTGTGGACACTTTTTTGAAAAATGTTTTTGTTACAATTTCATTCTTGTTGTTCACCATTAATTCCAAATCCAAAAAATTAATATTGTATTTATTTATATCAAAAGTAAACCTCAAATCCATCTGATTGTCATTAAATGCTGTTAGAATCTCACTCAATGCCTCCTGTTCACCGTCCCAGATGAAAATCAGGTCGTCTATGAAACGGCCATAGTACACCAAGCCCGCCCCCAGCCTAGCATTACCCCACACATGAGTGTCCTCCCATAGGCCCATGTTTAGGTTTGCATAGCTGGGGGCAAAGCGGGTGCCCATAGCCGTTCCACAGATCTGAAGATAGTAATCATCTCCAAATAAAAAATAATTATGTTCCAAAATGAACAGGATTGCATTTAAAATGTGTGTGTGTGTGTGTGTGTGTGTGTGTGTGTGTGTGTGTGTGTGTATATACCATAATACTGAGTTAAGTTATGGTGAGTAAAAAAAGTGACAAAAACCCTCCACAGGAAAGCAAATATGCAAATACAACTGTATGCTCATCTGCATGTCTTAGGCAGGTCTGCAACCCCGCCTTTCCCCATTATCACCCAGCATACAGCACTTCCACTGCAGCAAGGGATTCTGGGAAATGACATGCAAATGAGCACACAGTGTCACTTTTTGCCTCAAAAACCATTTTTAACATGGTTCCCTATAGGCGTAAGCTTGCTGCATGGTCACAGCTTTGAGCACAGCCAGGGTTAAGGTGCATACTCAGAAAACCACCCACAGACAGCTGTTTCGACCTTGATGGGTCTCATCAGTGTGGGGTTGATTTTAACTGGATATGCATAAGAGGCTATGGGATAGGCTATACCATAATACTGAGTTAAGTTATGGTGAGTAAAAAATGATGAGCATACAGTTGTATTTGCATATTTGCTTTCCTGTGGAGGGTTTTTGTCACTTTTTTTACTCACCATAACTTAACTCAGTACTATGGTATACACACACACACACACACACACACACACACACACACACACACAGTGTTCGACAATCATATAAATTTACACGCCCGAGGCGAGTGGATTTAACCTCCGGGCGAGTAAATATTGGCCCAAGCAGCACACGTGTTTGTTTTTTTTAAATTTCGCTGCTTGCGCTGAAAAAAAAAAAAAAAAAAAAACTGTGTATATGGGAGTGAGTGTGTGTGTATATGGGAGTGAGTGAGTGTGTGTGTATATATGGGAGTGAGTGTGTGTGTATATGGGAGTGAGTGTGTGTATATATGGGAGTGAGTGTGTGTGTATATGGGAGTGAGTGTGTGTGTATATGGGAGTGAGTGAGTGTGTGTGTATATGGGTGTGAGTGTGTGTATATGGGAGTGAGTGTGTGTGTATATGGGAGTGAGTGTGTGTGTATATGGGAGTGAGTGTGTGTGTATATGGGAGTGAGTGTGTGTGTATATGGGAGTGTGTGTGTGTATATGGGAGTGAGTGTGTGTATATGGGAGTGAGTGTGTGTGTGTGTGTTTATGGGAGTGAGTGTGTGTGTTTATGGGAGTGTGTGTGTTTATGGGAGTGAGTGTGTGTGTTTATGGAAGTGAGTGTGTGTGTTTATGGGAGTGAGTGTGTGTGTATATGGGAGTGAGTGTGTGTGTATGGGAGTGAGTGTGTGTGTATATGGGAGTGAGTGTGTGTGTATGGGAGTGAGTGTGTGTGTATATGGGAGTGTGTGTGTGTGTGTGTGTGTGTGTGTATATGGGAGTGAGTGTGTGTGTGTATATGGGAGTGAGTGAGTGTGTTGTGTGTGTATATGTGAGTGTGTGTATATGGGAGTGAGTGTGTGTATGGGAGTGAGTGTGTGTATGGGAGTGAGTGTGTGTATATGGGAGTGAGTGTGTGTGTGGGAGTGAGTGTGTGTATGGGAGTGAGTGTGTGTATGGGAGTGAGTGTGTGTATATGGGAGTGTGTGTATATGGGAGTGTGTGTATATGGGAGTGTGTGTATATGGGAGTGTGTGTATATGGGAGTGTGTGTATATGGGAGTGAGTGTATATGGGAGTGAGTGTGTGTGTATATGGGAGTGTGTGTGTATATGGGAGTGAGTGTATATGGGAGTGTGTGTGTGTGTGTGTGTGTGTGTGTGTGTATGTATATGGGAGTGTGTGTATATGTATATGGGAGTGTGTGTATATGTATATGGGAGTGTGTGTGTCTATGGGAGTGTGTGTGTCTATGGGAGTGTGTGTGTCTATGGGAGTGTGTGTGTATATGGGAGAGTGTGTGTATATGGGAGAGTGTGTGTATATGGGAGAGTGTGTGTATATGGGAGAGTGTGTGTGTATATGGGAGAGTGTGTGTATATGGGAGAGTGAGTGTATATGGGAGTGAGTGTGTGTATATGGGAGTGAGTGTGTGTGTATATGGGAGTGAGTGTGTGTGTATATGGGAGTGAGTGTGTGTGTATATGGGAGTGTGTGTGTGTGTGTGTATATGGGAGTGTGTGTGTGTGTGTATATGGGAGTGTGTGTGTGTATATGGGAGTGTGTGTGTGTATGTATATGGGAGTGTGTGTATGTATATGGGAGTGTGTGTGTGTCTATGGGAGTGTGTGTGTATATGGGAGTGTGTGTGTCTATGGGAGTGTGTGTGTCTATGGGAGTGTGTGTGTATATGGGAGAGTGTGTGTATATGGGAGAGTGTGTGTGTATATGGGAGAGTGTGTGTGTATATGGGAAAGTGTGTAGGACACCAGAGGTATCCCCCAGTCACCCCCCCCCCCACCTAGTCAGTCAAAGTCACCATCTCCTCACCCATCCCCCCCCCATCAGTCAGCCCCCCCCTATCTCCTCTCTGTCTGTCTCCCCACTCTGTCTGTCTGTCTGTCTCCCCACTCTGTCTGTCTGTCTGTCTGTCTCCCCACTCTGTCTGTCTGTCTGTCTGTCTCCCCACTGTCTGTCTGTCTGTCTGTCTCCCCACTGTCTGTCTGTCTGTCTCCCCACTCTGTCTGTCTGTCTGTCTCCCCACTCTGTCTGTCTGTCTGTCTCCCCACTCTGTCTGTCTGTCTGTCTCCCCACTCTGTCTGTCTGTCTGTCTCCCCACTCTGTCTGTCTGTCTGTCTCCCCACTCTGTCTGTCTGTCTGTCTCCCCACTCTGTCTGTCTGTCTGTCTCCCCACTCTGTCTGTCTGTCTGTCTCCCCACTCTGTCTGTCTGTCTGTCTCCCCACTCTGTCTGTCTGTCTGTCTGTCTGTCTCCCCACTCTGTCTGTCTGTCTGTCTGCCCACTCTGTCTGTCTGTCTGTCTCCCCACTCTGTCTGTCTGTCTGTCTCCCCACTCTGTCTGTCTGTCTGTCTCCCCACTCTGTCTGTCTGTCTGTCTCCCCACTCTGTCTGTCTGTCTGTCTCCCCACTCTGTCTGTCTGTCTCTCTCCCACACTCTGTCTGTCTGTCTCTCTCCCACACTCTGTCTGTCTGTCTCTCTCCCACACTCTGTCTGTCTGTCTCTCTCCCACACTCTGTCTGTCTGTCTCTCTCCCACACTCTGTCTGTCTGTCTCTCTCCCACACTCTGTCTGTCTGTCTCTCTCCCACACTCTGTCTGTCTGTCTCTCTCCCACACTCTGTCTGTCTGTCTCTCTCCCACACTCTGTCTGTCTGTCTCTCTCCCACACTCTGTCTGTCTGTCTCTCTCCCACACTCTGTCTGTCTGTCTCTCTCCCACACTCTGTCTGTCTCTCTCCCACACTCTGTCTGTCTGTCTCTCTCCCACACTCTGTCTGTCTGTCTCTCTCCCACACTCTGTCTGTCTGTCTCTCTCCCACACTCTGTCTGTCTGTCTCTCTCCCACACTCTGTCTGTCTGTCTCTCTCCCACACTCTGTCTGTCTGTCTCTCTCCCACACTCTGTCTGTCTGTCTCTCTCCCACACTCTGTCTGTCTGTCTCTCTCCCACACTCTGTCTGTCTGTCTCTCTCCCACACTCTGTCTGTCTGTCTCTCTCCCACACTCTGTCTCTCTCCCACACTCTGTCTCTCTCCCACACTCTGTCTCTCTCCCACGATCTGGACATCTTATTTACCCTGTATATCTTAACTGCCCTATACTACACCGAAATAACTTATACTGCTTTCTTCCAGATCTGACTCAAGCTTCACACAGGAAACATCAGAACCCCCCCCCTAACCCAGAAGACAGGTAAGGAACACCTCCCCTCCAATGTATAAGGTTGCGGGAATTAAGGTATCTGGACATTGAGGGACTGCGGATCAGGTAAGATCCCAGGCGGGATTGCTGCTTTAGATATTGTTAAGCGTGGGCATCCAGACACTGGTTAAGGGGTTGAGGAAACTAGTCATTCACATCTGGCTTTTATTTCTAGATCCAACAGACACACACACACACACACACACACACACACACACATTGTAGTATAATGTAATACAATAAATACATTTATGTCAAAAACGAATGTTGTTCTGACTAGGAATTTATTAAATGTATTTTATTTATATATTTTATTTTAAAGCGGGGTCGGGACTAGAGTTGGGGGCGGGACTAGGTGGAGAGTAGATTTTTTGGTTGGGCGAGTAGATTTTTGGGTGATTTGTCAAACTATATATATATATATTAAAAAAAAGGAAGGAGCACAAATATATATGGAGGTACCAAATGTAAAACAATTTTATTAAAACAGGGCAAGCAAATTCCCTGATGTATTGATACATTGCAAAAGATAAAAAAACAATGGTACAATATATATATAAAAAAAACACACACACACACACACACACACACACACGATAATTCGACTGCTATGTAGTAGGAGAAGAGGCAGATGAATGTTCAGGTGCAGACCACAAAGACAAGGGACTTACAGTAGGTATATGATGTAACAATCCCGTGACTCCGGAAAGGGTTAATATGAACAAGTGTGGGCTCAACTGATTCTCACTATTCCCACCACCAATGTGAAGCCCAGAGTAGTATTGCATTGCAGATCCCCGTCAGCTAAGTCTCCAGACCACAGCACAGGGAGACAATGCGCATGCTGATCCGGAGAACATGCGGGTAACTCACTGATGTGATGTATATAAGGGAGGGAGGGAGGGGTGTAGCTGCCCCGGCCCGTGCTCACACTGCGCCGGCCCGTACTCACACTGCGCCGGCCCGTGCTCACACTGCGCCGGCCCGTACTCACAC
>NC_134497.1:39636155-39681155 GCF_040206685.1 Ascaphus truei | reverse complement strand
GGAGAGTGGGAGGAAGAGGGATGTATGTGTGCGGGAGTGGGGGGGCATGTATGTGTGCGGGGGGGGGGCATGTATGTGTGTGGGGGGTGGGGGGAGACATGTATGTGTGCGGTATTATGTCTCCGGACTTGGTAACCAATTGTAGGATTTCCCCTGAGAAGGGATAGAGCAGAGCTGCTGCCAGGGGACTGGGCAGCTTCCTCCATCCTGATTGGCTGCATTACACAGCAACAGCCAATCAGAAGGAGGTGGCAGGAGCCTGGGGGTGGGGCCATAGAGCGGAGGAATAGCGTGGAGCAGTGCGTGCTGTCTCAATTGTGTGTATTTGTTCTATTTTCTGTGTGAGTGTTTGTACTTGTACTGTTGTGTGTGTGTGTGTGTTTTTTCTCTCGCTGTCGTGTGGGGGTGATAATGACAGGGTGGGGGTGAGGATGAGGATGAAGGGATGGGGGGGTGAAGATGAAGGGATGGGGGTGAAGATGAAGGGATGGGGGGGTGAGGATGAAGGGATGGGGGGGGTGAGGATGAAGGGATGGGGGGTGAGGATGAAGGGATGGGGGGTGAGGATGGGGAGTGAGAGAGGATGAAGGGAAGGGGAGGGGTGAGGATGAATTGAGGGGGGATGAGAGAGGATGAAGGGAGGGGGAGGGGGTGAGGATGAAGGGAGGGGGTGAGGATGAAGCGAGGGGTGAGGATGAAGGGACGGGGGGGTGAGGATGGGGAGTGAGAGGATGAAGGGAAGGGGAGGAGGATGAAGGGAGGGGGGATGAGAGAGGATGAAGGGAGGGAGAGAGGATGAAGGGAGGGGGGTTAGAGAGGGTGAAGGGAGGGGGTGAGGATGAAGGGAGGGGTGAGGATGAAGGGAGGGGGTGAGGATGAAGGGAGGGGGAGGGGGTGAGGATGAAGGGAGGGGGAGGGGGTGAGGATGAAGGGAGGGGGAGGGGGTGAGGATGAAGGGAGGGGGTGAGGATGAAGAAAGGGGGAGGGGGTGAGGATGAAGGGAGGGGGAGGGGTGAGGATGAAGGGAGGGGGTGAGGATGAAGGGAGGGGGAGGGGGTGAGGATGAAGGGAGGGGGTGAGGATGAATGGAAGGGGGTGAGGTTGAAGGGAGGGTGAGGATGAAGGGAGGGGGAGGATAAAGGAAGGGGGGGTGAGAGAGGATGAAGGGAGGGGAGTGATAGGATAAGGGGAGAGAGAGAGGATGAGGAGGGGTGCAAAAATCTTGGAATTTGAGGGAGGAGCAGTAAGATCAGTATTGCTCGCCATGTACATTATGAATGCAGGTAAGTTATTTATAAATTATCTGACCTTTACGTCATTTGTTCTAAATTTTACTCAAAGCATGCACCAATTTGCACTATTTCATATTCTATTTCTTAAAAAAAAATCTTCGGAAGGATACTCCCTCCCAAGATTTTTTACGAAACAGAATAGAAATTGGTGAATGCTTGGAGTGAAATTTAGAAAAATGACATAACAGTCTGGTCATTTATAAATAACATTCTTCCTCAACAACGATTCTCGTTCGTGTCGCACCTTTCACCATTTTGTCCGGTTTTGAGCAAGCCACCTGGCAACCCTATTGAGCTTTGCTGTACCATATTTACTACCAAAGGCAATTACAGCCAGGGGTGCCAAGATAGAGATGAATGAATCCCCAGTTCCGGCAATGGAGAACGATCACAGGACCAGCAGCAGCCAATCAAAAAACCCTCACCACTCCTTCCAACTAAGAGGATGATATGGTAGCTCATTCGCGCACACACTGCGGTGGCCAACGATCACAAGTATGCAAACACAGACACACATACACAGCTACCACTCGTGAGCGATCCCAGCAGGGCCTTACCATAAACGATGTCGTTATCTGAGTGATTTATTTGGCTCCAGGTAGAGTCACTGAGACAGCAGGAAGGCTGTATGGATAGGCAGCTGGCTGGCCTGCTAGCGAGCACACAAACCCATGGGAGCGGTCAGGACCATGAGGGTGGACAAGGTTAATACACCCCCGCTGGTGTTGGCAGTTGTCAAGTGATGAGGGTGGCTCCAGCTAGGAAGACGGCCGCCTGCTAGGCAGTCAGGCAGTGGGGATATGCTGCAAAGGGTACAGCAGCTGGCTGCAATGGGTGCATTCAGCAGGAAGATGCCAAAGGTTGGATGGCAGCCTCATGCAGTGGTGTTAGGAGGCAGGGTGGCAGAAATATTTGAGAGGGCTGCCTTCAGCAGTTGCAGTGGTGTGGTGGCAAGATGGCCGTCTGAGGTGCTTGCAAGCAGAGGGGTGGCGGGATGGTCGCTTGCAGCGGGTGGGGTGGCGAGACGGCCCCCTGCAGCAGTTGTAGGTGGTGGGGGCAGAACGGCACATGATAGGCACATCGGCGTTTGTTGGGCATACAACAATGCCCATTGCGAGTACATGTGCCGTTTCAGTCATGGCTGCTCACCCTGTTTGGGTCAGCATTCTCAGGCCAAGTGTTTCAGGGAGGGAGGACGCAGTTTTAGGGGAGCAGGGCAGAAGGATGGTCAGGAAGGTGGCATCCCCGGTAATCAGCGAGAGTATGATGCAGTGGCTGGAAAGGCAACCCTATTTCTCCTTGCCCCTCTTCCCCCAAAGAACTTCCAAAGAGAATTCTTCTCCCCATAACTCTTGAGGGTCCCAATGTTAGGGTAGAGGTGGAAGCCTTCATCGACTCTGGGTCTGGTGGTAACTTCTTGTATCACGATTATGCCTGCAACAACCAAATCCCGTTAGTCAAGAAGAAGTCACCCATCGGCCTTGAGGCTATCGACGGTCGACCGCTCCAACCAGCCTACATTATTTGGGAATCTGTCCCCCTCACCCTGACCACCGCGGATGGTCATACTGAAGTCATTATCTTCAATATTTTCCACTCTCCTACTGTCCAGGTCATTTTGGGATTACCGTGGCTTCAGCTTCACAACCCGCGTGTTGATTGTAAAGACGAACTACCGATTCAGTGGGGCTCTACCTTGAAGAAGACGGTCACTCCTCCCGTTGCCGTGCTCGCTGGTCTCAACACCTCTTCCTCTTCTGTCTCTACCATGCCGGAGGTATATCATGACTTTTTGGACGTCTTTAACAAGACTCAGGCTGAAGTCCTACCATCTCATCGTTCGTACGACTGCCCCATGGAATTAATTCCTGGAGCCATACTCTCCAAGTCTAAGTCGTATCCCCTATCTGTGCCCGAGACCGAGGCTATGGCGACCTACATCCAGGAGAATCTTAAGAAGGGGTTTATTCGGAATTCCACCTCCCCTGCCGGGGCAGGTTTTTCGTCGTGAAAAAGAAGGATGGCTCTTTAAGACCCTGTATCGACTTCCGTGGGCTTAACAAGATTACAGTTAAAAACCGGTACCCTCTTCCTCTAATTTCGGAACTCTTTGATCGGATCCAAGGAGCCTCTATATTTTCCAAACTCGACTTGAGAGGAGCTTACAATTTAATCTGAATACGAGACGGTGACGAATGGAAAACTGCATTTAACAAGCATTCGGGTCATTATGAATATTTAGTGATGCAGTTCGGCCTCTGCAATGCCCCTGCCGTCTTCAAAGAATTTATGAATGATATCTTCTGGGACATTTTGGGTTTTTTCGTCATAGTATACCTAGATGATATCCTCATTTTCTCCAAGAACCTGGAAGAGCACATTCGTCACACCAAGGTGGTTCTCTCCCGACTTCGTGCTAATAGCCTATACGTGAAGATGGAGAAATGTCTCTTCCACCAATCATCCACAGCCTTCCTTGGCTATATAATCTCCGATAAAGGTTTCACCATGGACTGTGAGAAATTGAAGGCTGTTCTGGATTGGCCGTTGCCGAATTCCCTAAAAGCCGTTCAGCGTTTCCTTGACTTTCCTAACTACTATCGAAAATTCATCCGTAATTTCTCCACTATAGCTCTACCCATTACTGCTCTTACCAAAAAAAGGGCTGATCAGACAGCATGGTCCTCTGAAGCCATCAAAGCCTTCGAGTACCTCAAAAGAGCTTTTGTTTCCGCTCCCATCCTCCTGCACCCGGATACATCCCTTCCTTTCACCCTGGAGGTTGACGCTTCTGATGTGGGAGCTGGGGCAGTACTCTCACAAAGATCTTCTCCCCAAGAAAGACTATCCGTGTGGATTATTCTCTAGGAAATTCTCTTCGGCCGAGAGAAATTATGATGTCGGGAACCATGAACTTTTGGCTATCAAGTTAGCCTTGCAAGAATAGAGACATCTCCTCGAGGGTACCAAGGAGCCAGTAGCTATTCTCACCGATCACAAAAACTTATTGTACATTGAGGGGGCTCGTCGCCTGGGATCCCCTCAAGCACGTTGGGCACTGTTTTTCTCTCGTTTCAATTACTCGATTTCCTATATTCTGGGTACCAAGAATATCAAGGCCGATGCTCTTTCTCGCCAATTTTCTACGGAGGAAGGATCTAACGAATCTTCGGAGACTATTCTCCCCGCAAAGTATATTATTTCTGCCAATAATTTTGATATCCTGGATGAGATCAATAAAGCCCAGGCTCATATCCCTAGTAGATTTAAGGTGCCAGAAAGACGTTTGTATGCTGCTCCACGTTTTCACCACAAGATCCTAGAGTGGGGGCATTCTTCTAGATCTGCTGGTCATCTAGGCTTCAAGAGGACAGTGGATCTTATTAAACGGACCTTTTGGTGGCCTAAAATGAACAAAGACATTTTTTATTTCACCAGAGCTTGTCCAGTCTGTGCCTAGAGCAAGTCCGCCCGACACAAACCTTCCGGTCTCCTCCTGCCTCTTCCTATTCCGGAACGGCCTTGGAAGCATATTTCCATGGACTTTATTGTGGAACTTCCAACTTCCAAGGGGATGAACACGATCCTTGTGGTAGTGGACAGGTTTTCCAAGCACACACACTTCATACCCCTCAAGGGTCTCCCCAATTCAGCTACCTTGGCTGACATTTTTTCTAGAGAAATTTTCAGGTTACACGGCGTGCCACTTTCCATTGTTTCAGACAGGGGTACTCAATTCATCTCTAAGTTTTGGCGAGCGTTCTCTCAGAGACTTGGCATTTCCCTCCTCTTCTCCTCGGATTACCACCCGCAGACCAACGGCCAGACGGAAAGAATGAATCAAACCTTGGAGCAGTATCTCAGATGCTTTGTGTCAGAATCTCAAGACAACTGGGTGGACCTATTACCCTGGGCGGAGTTCGCTATTAATTCACTGAAGAATGAGTCCACGCAAGAGTCGCCTTTCTTCATTAACTATGGGTTCCATCCCAGCAGCCTTCCCCTCTCCTCCCTCCCCTCTGGTGTTCCTGCAGCAGATACTCACGTCTCTAATCTACAAAACTCTTGGAAGAAGATTTAAAAAGCCTTGCAAGGGGCCGTCCAAAAACAAAAAAACGCAAGCAGATTGGCCACGTCAGGTGGGCCCAGAATACAAACCTGGAGACAGAGTTTGGCTATCTTCAAAAAATATCAAGCTCAAAACTCCTTCCCAGAAGCTGGCTCCTAGATTCTTGGTCCCTTCAAAGTCCTCGAACGGATCAACCCTGTAGCGTATTGACTTTCGCTACCTCCCAACATGAAGATACCCTCTGTGTTCCACGTGTCCCTTCTGAAACCCTTCGTTCAAAATGTACATTTTCCGGACCGTCCTCAGAGACCCAATCCCATCGTAATACAAGGACAACAGGAATTTGAAGTTCATTCCATCCTTGATTCACGTTGGTCCAGGGGCAGACTTCAGTTCCTCGTTCATTGGAAGGGATATGGCCCGGAGGAACGCTCCTTGGTACCTTGTCATCATATTCACACTCCAACTCTTCTTAAACAATTTCGTCGGAAATTTCCTCACAAACCTTGGGAGGAAGGAGGGGGGTACTGTAACGGATCGGGGGACACGCACCTGTCAGTGGGTCCCCATCACCTCAACCCCCAGTGGAGCTCTCAGCTCCGGTTCCCCGCTCCCTCTGCCTCTTACCTTTCTTGCCCCCACACCAGGCCGTTCCTCCGCAGCACACGCCACATCCTCCCACACGTGACCGGGGCACGCGCACGGCAAGCTTACAGAGTAAGCACGCACCCGATCTTCTTACCAGCCCTCCCATGCTGCTGACTCCGCCCCCCATCGGCAGCAGGCGATTAACTGTACTCACACATCCTCCAGCTTCCGCTAGCCCCAGTTTGTGCATAAAGGAGGGCCCCTCTTCTAATTCTCTCATTGTAACTGCATAACCTTTAACGTTGAACTTTGTTTTCTTTTTCCCCTTATTTTGTTGAAGTCGTAGCTAGTATGTGTCACACTATGCTCTTGGAGATTTAGAGTTTTGCGACCACATGGGGACACGGCTAGACTCCGTGGGGCTCGTAGACACGGGGGCTTCCCCCAGCCCCAGTTTGTGCATAAAGGATGGCCCCTCTTCTAATTCTCTCATTGTAACTGCCTTGCCACCTCGAGTTACAAGAAGCCCAAAAGGGAAGGTCCACTTGTACCTGACTCCTTTTTCTCTGAGGATCTTAGTTATTGGAGCTAAGTTTCTTCTTCTTGCAAGTGTCACCGGCACTAGGTCTTGGAAAATTGATAAGCGGGCTCCTTCAAACTCTACCACTGGCAGTGGCCTTGTTTTTTGAAGCACTGCCTCCTTCGTCCGGTAATGGCACAGTCATCACTATGTCCCTCGGTTGTTCATTCTGCATCGGCTTGGCCCTTAATGCCCTGTGACATCTGTCCATAGCAAGGAAGTTCTTCTGCGTCTCAGGTAGCATCGACTCCAGCCAACGGGTGATGTACTCATCGCAGTCTACCACTGCCTCTGGCACTCCTCTGATCCGCAGGTTATTTCTTCTATCACGATTTTCCGCATCCTCCTGTCTTTCTCGTAAGCAGGTCTGCTGTCTTTCTATCTTGGCTTTAATGGACTGAACCACCTTGTTCTTTCTCCCAGCCCTGTCACTTCTTTTTTTAAATCTTTCATCTCCGCCTGCAGCATTGCTCTCAAGTCCTTGTACAGCCTCGTAAAATCACATTGCCGCACCGGCATCAAGGCTTGGCTGTCTGGATCTTCCTCCTCTCCCTCTGGCTCCGTCTCCGATCCCGCGTTTGAAATGGGCGCCATTTCTGCACCCACGCTGCTCAGCCGGGGTCTCCCGAAGTATTCCGGGAGACCCTTCTTTTTGGTAGCTTTCACTCCTCTTCTTGACATCCTGAGCCTGTAGTGCTTCGGTAGAGATATTTGGCGTTTATTTATTCCCTGTTTTGTGGTTTTTGTACTTTATTCTAGTAGAGTGAGGCACGGAGCATTCAGCCTATGCAACCATACTCCTTGCCGTCGCGCATGCGCCTCACTATTCTGTGTTTTTCTTTTTTATATTCACATGTATTTTCCGGTAAATTACGCTCCCTGAACTCTATACACTATACACTGGCGACACACTTTATTCGAGCTCGGCTAGTTCCACGAATTCGGGTATACCCGGGTGTATTGAGGTTTGTGACTGTTTTCTGCCCGAGTGCATTGAGTTATTTTCCGGCAGGGATTGAAGCATTTTATTCCCGCTGGCTGCAATACTGCACAGTACATATATATATACTGCATTACAATTCATGAATTTATGCCATCTGGTAGACACGCGAAGCATTGCAGCCTATTAAATCCTAATCATTATCATTTAACAGATCAGCCGCCCGTCAGCCAGGCATGAACCCAGGCTGGGAAGGCAAATGCAACGGGGCTTGTCAGAGGTGAGGAGCGGCGCATTCCAGGTATCTGCCAGGTACATACTGGGTATTTGCTCGAATAAAGTGTGTCGGTGCAGTACCACTGAGGACCTTGTAGGTCTGCAAGCTGATTGGAAATGGGAGGTTTAAAAGTCAGGCAGCAAACTTCCCACACTGTCTCATTTTGCTCTCAACCTGTGAGGGAACAGGCTGCAGAGAGCCTGTCAGGGTGAGAGCCTGAACTGCCTTTTGGATAGCAGCGATTAGGTACTGTCCGGTTGTTTTGCAAATGTATGCTATTTAAATTAAAGACTTTTTTTGTTTTGTTACCGGATTACTGCAACCCATGATATGGGGAATAAAGAACTTTCGTTACAAGAAAGTGGACCTGTCAGGCTGCCAAAAAGGGGACCTGATGACGATACAGAGTCCTACTTTATCACGTTTGAGGAAGTTGCGTTTTTTCCCAATGGCTCAAGGAGGAGTGGACCTCCCACCTGGCCCCGCACTTAACGGGAGAAGAACAGGCAAGATATCGCACCCTTGAGAATACTGCAGCACTTGACTACTGTGACGATCGTGAGGGTTTGGCCCGGGATTAACGGGGTTACCCCCCCAATTGGCCCCCTCTAACCTCGCCAGGGAGACAAGGGGTTAACTGGGCCGAGGTCCAGAAAGGTGAATTAACCCTTGTTATAACATGAAAATGCTTATTCTCCTGTGTAAATGTATTGTTGCTGGATCAGTGTCTGCATAACCCACCCTCTGGGACTTAAGGGGTTAATCTTATATGCAGTGCTGAATAAACAGTTACCTGAAAACTGGTAATTTGGGAACGGAGTAAGCCAGCACCCTGAGTCTTGGGGTGCAGCCTCAGGGGAACCCCCCAAGTACCCACATATTAAAAATATAACTTTGTCATAAGAGGAACATATATTTTTGATAAAGTGCCTTTCTGCAGTTTTTAAAATGTACAGGCCGAATGCTAATTTCCTCTGCCTGCCCTTTGTAATGCAAGCTTCCTCTCTGGAAGTGCATATCAAAAGGGACCCAGAGGATTCAGGTCTGGGCTTAGGTGTGACACATAGCCCCTGTGAGCAAAAGGTAATTACCTAATTGTTATGCGGGACCCAGGGAAGCTAGCGTGGGGGTGAGCCGTATAACTCACACCTCACAGCAAAAGGTATCCTGTCAGCAGGAAATCAGGAGTGTCCTTATTAAATATAAGAATATTATGAGATGTCCTTGGCTGAACATGCTAAGAATTACATATGTGTATTCGTGGGGTTAGCCCATCGTTTTGAGTCTAAACACTGTATATGTAACCGCTACTAAGTGCCAGATATTAATATCTCTATTAATTTTCATATTACACTGTAATGTTTGGTCTCTCTGCGAGCGTCAGGTGTGACGGAATGTATTAATAGGTCTCATCTGCCTGTATGTATACGGAACGGAAGTTAGGCAGTGATTTGCAGTAAATATGAAAGTTTGGTTGAGTTCTGAGAAACTGCCACCCCCCTGTTATGATAATGAGCAGGAAAGGCTAGAATTTACATTGCCTGGTCATCAAAGGCTAAATTGCTAATTGCTTGCTTGGCCCAACTGACCAAAGGAACTAACCAGTTTAAGTGTAACATTTCACACTGGTCAATGGAAGTCCCAAGTCAGCTTGAAAAGCTTCAAAGGGACTTTTGCTAGACGGCACGGCGCCGTAACTGGGGAAGAGGGGGTTAAAATTATATATAAGTCAGAACCACCTTTTACCCATGTTCTTCATGCAAATGAAAAATAGAAATAAACCGTGCGCAACTACTTAACCTCTAGAAATGTCAGTAAAGTGCAATACCTATACCCTTTTAATTGTGAAACCCAAAATCAGGGTCACAACTAACCACAGTGAAATTCAAAATAAAATAAATTACACAACCGTGTGTTCAGTGAAGATGGCGTCTGCTGCTATAATAATAGGGGGTGGCTCAGCACCCCCTAACACACTACAGAAATGTCTTCATGTAATGTCTTGATGCCTGCATGCAAAGGCTTCATGTTTCCAAGTCCTGCATGTGCTTCATAACTTTGCCTGTCTTGCTGTGATGTCAGCTGAAGTATGGGAGAAATGGCCAAGTCTGTATCCTGATGGCCTTCTGTCCTAATCTTTAAGTAAGTGTCTATATTTTGCTGTTATTTGTACATATCTGTTGTGTTCACCTATCCTAAGGAATAAATACAATTTGTTATATCTAAGTCTCGTCCCAGTTCAAACCCAGGTATATATATATTTATATATAGTTTTGGTGTAAATTACAGCCTGTCACAAGCTACCGTGACAACTGCGCCCAAGTCAAGGCGGCAATCCTGGATCGCATGGGGATATGAGGATACCTATCGGCAACTCTTCAGAGAAGAGCAATATTCCTCAGGTATGCGACCCCCCAAGTCCTAGCCTAATGTATACAGGGCTGGTGCTGGCTAAAATCAGAGAAATGGAGAACTTTTTAGCCGCAGAACAGTCGTGTGCGCAGGGTCCAGGGGAGGGGGGGAATGGTGGCCGTTAAAAAAACCCGGTACATTCAGAAAAAGCAATTTTTCTTCACCGGGCAGAAGCTCAGGGACCAAATGGATGGCTCTGGTTGCATTCAATATGGGACTTAATATGCACCAACCAGGCCATACTCTGGGAGTGTCTCATGGGGGCCTACAAGAGACTCCGGAAGCCGGAAGGGAGTCGGTGTCCACTTCGGAGCCCATAGTGTGTTTTTTCCGGTGGTGTGCAGGGACACATGTCAAGATATTGTCCCCACATGAACTGTAACTATGCTCATGCCTACTTGACCCTGGGCAAGGTGCTAGACCCTGCTAGAACTAAATTCCCAATATCTTTGAAAATAGAAGGAATTAAGGTGGAGGGGTTCGTGGATTCTGGCTGTAGTCAGACACTGGTACATCGGGAGCTTGTGGCCTTAAATAAACTTAAGGGGTCGGCCCAGGTAAGCATTGAATGTATACATGGAGATGTGAAGGAGTAACTTCGTGCCAGGGTGAAACTAACGGTGGGAGGACGCTCAGAGGTTTTGTTGGTGGGAGTCGGATTACCTTTTGTTTTTGTTCAGGTGGCAGTGGTAGACAACAAAGTAATAGACCGCCAGGGGGTCAGCATTTTTCCTCATTTTGAGTTGCATAATGACCTCTTATATCGAGTGGAGAAAGACAAACAAACTCAAAAGACACACATGCAGCTGCTAGTGCCAAGACCTTATAGAAAAGAGGTATTGCGGTTAGCTCATACTCTTCCTTGTTCAGGTCATCGGAGAAAGGAGAAAAACAGAATTCGCCTCAAGGCACGGTTCTATTGGCCAGAAATTTATAGAGGGTAAGGGACTTTTGTGATTGGTGCCCTGAGTGCAAGATGGTTGCTCCAAAAGGGAACACCAAAGTCCCATTGGTGCCTATCCCATTGGTAGAGACCCCTTTTGAAAGGATAGGTGTGGATATTGTAGGCCCACTGGAAAAAAGTGCTGCAGGGTGTGATGGTGAAGGGGTACCATAAAGGTATTCTACCCGGCTAGGTGCCCCTGAGTCATAAAATGTATTTTTAGAGTGTCAGTTCTGCGGCCCAGAGTTGACTGCAGTCCTAAAAATGTATGTTAAACTGTTTAAAATGTGCCCGGGGGGAATAAGGGCCTGCTAGCCTGTGTTTAAGGGGTTAATTGGAGAAGTGCGCCTGTGGTTTGCGGTGAGCAGTGGAGAATAAAACATTGTATCACTGACTCACCACAAGACAAGCAGGGAAGCAGCCTTAACCACAGAGTCTAGTGGATGACTTGTGGTTAGTTAAGTGTTTCCGAATTGCAACAATGTATGATGTGGTTAGTGTCAATTCAGGTCACTTGATGAAGTCTGTCTGCGGTTAGCAAGTAAAACCGGGAACGGATACATTGAGTCTCGAACGCAGACCACAGACGGGGGAAATGTTTAAACATACCACATCAAAGCCCTTACTCAATTAAAGGTATAACTTTAGTTAGGAATGTCCTAGCTTTCTAGTTTTTCATGTGCAAAGGGTTAGGAGGTAGTCATTCAGATTGATATGGGTTTGTTAATTGTACCATGTGTATAAATGTATAAACGGGCATAGCCCTGGTGTAGGTACATTTAAAATTATGTGAGCTGGGGAATTTAAATGGCATTTACAGGAACAGCGGATAAATTAAAGATTCACCCAGAAATGTAAATATAATATATATAACTGGGTTGAACTGGTACGAGACTTAGATATGATAAAATATAATTTATTCCTTGATAAAGGTGAACACACAAAATGTACAAATAACAGGCAAAATATAGACACTTACTTAAAGATTAGGACAAGAAAGCCATCAGGATACAGGATGGCCCATTTCTTCCATAATTCAGGTTCAGATGTAGTCATCACAGCAATACACGAAGATCATGAAGACCATACATGAAGACATGAAGCATGAAGCACTGAGTAAGGGGGGTCTCTGGTTTATATACCATTTCCACCCTTCTCTTACATTCAAGGCACCGAGGTGTCTAGCAAACATCTCTTTGAAGCTTTTTGAAGCCGCTTTTGGCTTCCATTGAAGTGTGAAGTATCACATCTAAAAAAACATTCAGTTTCTTGGTTCCTGCCTCCAACATAAACAATTAGGCAATTTAGCCTTTGATCACCAGGCTATGTAAATTCTAGCAAGATGTCCTTCCTGCTCATTATTATAACAGAGGGAGTCTGCAGTTTCCAGAACACAACCAAAATTCCATATACACTGTAAATAACTTCATAACTTCAGTTCAGTAGTACTTGCTGGCACGCAAGCCATATTAATACATTCCGTCACACATGAAGCTCCCAATGTGACTAAATATTACCGTGTAATACTAAAATTAAGAGAGATATTAATATCTGCCTCTTAGTATCTGTTAAACCTCAGGTGTCTGTATTCGTTAGTTGCGAGTAAGTCCCACGAATACACCTATGTAACTCTTAGCATGTTCAGCCAAGGACATCTCATAATATTCTTATATTTAATAAGGACACTCATTCCGATCTCTCCCTGTGTAACCACACCCCTGGCCCCATTCAAGAAATCCTTTGAAGCAGGGACCCCTGGGTAGTGGACATTTGTCACCTGTGTTATGTTTATTCTTGCAGGATACCTTGGTTTGTAAGTGTGAGTTTTAACGCTCACAACCCACTCTAGCTTCCTGCAAACAGGTAGAGTTGCTGGTCCTTTGATCAGGGCTGTTTCCTACCCATTTGGTCGCTCTCCTGACCATTTGCATTTTAATGTATTTTCCTAAACTGCAGCTCATTAACCCCTTAAGCCCCAGTGTATGTGATGCAGACACTGGCCCAGAAACAATACATTTTTTACAGGGGAATAAGCATTTGGATATTGAAGCGAGGTAAAAACACATTACTGGACCTCAGTCCAGTTAACCCCTTGCTTCCCAGGTGAGGGTAGAGGGTGGCCAATTGGGGTGTAACCCCTTTAATTCCGGGCCAAATCCTCCCCATCGTCACACTAGGGGTGTTTGCAAAGGAAAATTTGCGAGAGGCACAAATGGCACAAGAAAGGAATTATAAAAGGGGGGCTCGCACAAGATAACTTTAGCCAAGGGATAGGGTTTTGCTTCTTGCAACTACCGAGTCTAAGTTGTTGGCAAAATGGCAAGGACCCTTTGAGGTAGCACAAAAGGTTGGACCTGTAGACTACGAAATATTACAGCGAGGGAAAAGAAAAACAAATGTATCATATAAATCTTTTGAAGCCCTGGAAAGCTCAAAGTTTGTTTGTGTCAATAGAAGAGAAGGAGTTAGATTTGGGAGCACAAGTAGGCCCTGGTAGGAAAAATGAGAGTGTCCAACTGGGGGAAAATCTGTCCTTGGAACAGAAAACACAGGCACAAAATACGGTGGAATAATTTGTTGATGTGTTCTCTCCATTACCAGGCAAAACATGTTTGATTGCACACCATGTCGAAACGGAACCAGGAAAGAAAGTGAAACAGAGACCTTACCGAATTCTGGAAAAATTAAGGGGAGTTGTAGAAACTGAACTAGAAAACATGCTAAAATTGGGTGTGATAAAAAGGCACGGGGTGAGTGGTGTAGCCCCAACACATTAGTCCCATAAGACTGATGGGTATACACAATTTTGTATAGATTTTAGAAAAGTAAATGCGGTTTCTAAATTCAACGCGTACCCGATGCCCAGAGTGGATGAATTGTTGGAGAGGCTAGGGAAAGCCAAGTATATCACAACGTTCGATCTGACCAAAGGATATTGGCAGATCCCTTTAACAGAAAAGTCACAGGAAAAGACTGCTTTTGCCACTCCATTTGGTCTGTTTCACTTTTGGATCATGCCGTTTGGATTACATAGTGCTCCCGCTACCTTTCAGAGGTTAATGGATCAGATATTGTTATATTGTTACTCCATAACAAATATGCAGCAGCCTTTCTTGACGACGTAGTCACTTATTCCACAGATTGGGAAACACATTTAGCTAAAGTGTCGGCAGGCCTGACTGCCAATCCAGCAAAATGCTCAATAGGGAGAAGTGACACAAAGTACAAAGTGCAGATGTTTATGGATTGTCCAGTACCAACAACAAAAAAACAGGTGAGAGCTGTCTTGGGCTTAGCAGGATATTATAGAAAATTTGTACTACATTTTTCCACAGTCCTTGCCCCGCTCACCAATCTAATAAGAAACATAGCGCCCAATAAAGTCCAGTGGACAGTTGTTACGATGCGCGGAACACTCCCCCTGCGGCGTGTTCCTTCCTTACCTGTTGAACTTCTGATCGCCGCCCTCTGGCTGCGAGTCAAGATCCTGTGTCTTTAAGTATCCTGAAGCTTTCTACGCCATCTTGCTTTCTGGCAAATCATGCCCTCTTCCTCCTGACAGGAAGTACGCCTCTCTCTGACTTTCTCATTGTTATTTGTCATTTGCTGCCTGCCCTGGTTCCTGCTAGTAGTACCATCGCATGCTGTTCCTGCCTGGACTTCCTTGGGACCTTTACTCATCTCCTTTGGATTCCGGAAGACTGGGACAGTCACTCATTTACTACTGAGGTTAGTTTACCACCGGGTAGTGTAGGACCTGCTGATTAGGGTTTACCTTGACGTGGTAGCAGGCTTACAATACCTTGGCCAAAGTATTCAACTAAAGAACCCTTACTTTGAACTTATTATTTGCTGCACTCTTCTGTTACTGGCACTATGCCTTTAAGGAAGCTGGACGTCCTTCAAGTAGAATTTCTATTGTGACCTTGTGCTCTGGACTCTATCCTCCCCGGCTCCTCTCTAGTTCTCGTTATTAGTTCCTGAGTTTCCTGAGGCCTGCTGCTACCCTCCATGCAGAGGCCTGTGTTCCTGTGTATCCCGAGGCCTGCTGCTCTTCATGCAGAGGCCTGTGTACCATGTTTCCTGAGACCTGCTGCTACTCTTCATGCTGAAGTCAGTACTGCTACTTTCCACGCTAAGGCCTGTGTCCCGAGTTCCTGGCGTCTGCTGCTTTTCTCCATGCGGAGGCCTGTTCCGGACTCCTGTGCTGAAGCTTTGGATTCCCCCTGCGTTGGTGCCTGAGAACTCGCGCATCCCCGCTCTGCTGCCAGAGCATGCGCATACATGCAGCTAGATTAGTCGTGTCTCTGAGCTTGGCTCCGCACCTCCGGACGCGTTGCGCTTTCTCCTACGCGCGGCGCGCTTACGTGACTACGTGAGCCGATCCCCAGCTGCGCGGCAACTCACTCCCTTCGTGTCTCCTGCGGATTCCCCACCTCACTATTGGGTCCCTTCCCTTTCTACCACTTGTGTGGGGAGCACAAGCGTAACAACAGTACAGTGTGAGGAGGTGTTTCAGGGAGTGAAAAAATACTCTGTTCAGAGACGGTTTTACAGAGTCCTGACTTTGAGACGCCCTTCATTCTGCAGACGGATGCCTCAGAATTAGGTTTAAGGGCCATCTTGTCTCAAGACGTTGACGGGGAAGAGTGTCAGGTCATGTACCTTTAGTAGGAAGCTCTTAAAAAGAGAACAGGCCTATGCAGTAATAGAGAAGGAGTGTTTAGCGGTTAAGTAGGCCACTCAGGTACTATCTCCGGGGCACCTCATTAACCCTGGTAACAAACTATGCTCCCCTAAAGTGGCTTCATACAATAAAGGACACAAACTCGAGAGTCACTCACTGGTACCTCTCCCTTCATTTCTTCTTCCAGGTACAACATAAGGCTGCGAATGCAGACTTTTTGTCCCGGGAGGGAGGGATTGTTTCAAAGGGTGAGTGTGTGAGAAGCAACACTCTGAGGGGGGAGGTATGTGAGGTAGTGTATAGGGTTAAAGCTCTCTCACCTGAGAAGAACAGGAAAAAACACACCCTGGCTTGTAGGTTTGCAAGCTGATTGGAAAGGGGAGGTTTACGAGGCAGGCAGCAAACTTCCTACACTCTCGCTCATTTTGCTCTCAACCTGTGAGGGCAGCAGAGAGCCTGTCAGGGGGAGAGCCTGGAGAGCCTGAACTGCCTTTTGGATACTAGCGATTAGGTACTGTCCGGTTGTTTTGCAGATGTATGCTATTTAAGTTAAAGACTATTTTGTTTTGTTACCGGATTACTGCAACCCCTGATACAGGGAATAAAGAACTTTCGATACAAGAAAGTGATGTGTGAGCTCCTTCCTGACAACATCTACAAGGCCGCTCTGTAACACATACTCATATAATATGGGCATGATAAGCCTCTTTAGCACTCAATGGTCAACCTAATACAAATCATTAAGGCCAAAAATACACAATAATAAAAGAAATACACAAGCACCTAAACACCCCAACAATAAAATAATTAAAAAGCCCAATAGTACACATGAATACAAGTTATTGATCACCAAAACAGCAAAATAATAAAAATTGTTTTCCCAAAACATAAGAATAAAATGAAATAAAATTGGTTTGCAACATGTACACTATATGTGAATGGGGGAGGGGATGTAGGAGAGACTCGCATCAGCTTCTTATAGTCGATGTTAAGTGTGAATAACTGTGACGGTGCTCGTCTCAAATCAGGAGGCGGACCCGCAGGGCTGAGGAAGGGATGCAAATAAACCGACCACAACCCAGGGACCCAGTTATTTGAAAGGTGGTTGCCTTGATTTATTTGAGAAACTTGTACAAGATGATTTGGACAAACTATCGAAACAAAACAAGTATATTAAGCAAAATGAATAAAGAACAATGTAACGCAATTAATGAATTGAAAAATGATAATTCCATAGTTATCAAATCAGCAGATAAGGGCAGAGGCGTAGTGATCCTTGATAAGGAGAGCTACATTGCTGAGTCCCTTAGACTGCTTAATGATACAGAAATTTACATTAGAGTATCTAATAATCCTACAGAAGATTATCTGTATGAATTGGAAAACATTCTAACCATAGTAAATATAAACTAACGTTCCAGGACTCACTGACTATAGAATAACGGATCAACCAAGGTAAATGCCAATAAAAAGTGAATAATCTAATATCAGCACAAGACCATATAGCTAAACTTGGAGTGATGTGGCACTAGTGGGTAAACAATGGACCCTATAACACAGGTGGGTGAGGGACAAGGAGCACAGGAACAAGGAATCCCTGTGTTCGTTGTCCCTCACCACCTGTGTTTTATTCATGTAGCAAAGTCAATTGCAAAGAGGGGTGCAAAAACTCATAAGGTGTATACATATAAAAGTCCAGCAATGCACAACACCATCCAAATCTTCAAGATAGAGGCTCATCCCATATAGTTACCATATTCCACATTCACCAGACTTTGCTACATGACATTGCCACGGCATGTAGCTGTTATTTGATCAGCATGGCTGGGTTTACTTCTTGTGTCTTTTTCTACGTAATATCTATATTTTTTAACCATGGATGAATTTTCTGATATTGCTGGAGTTTTTTCCTCTTTGACTGAGTCAGCAAGTTACAGTGAGGCTGAGATAGCCAAAATCAGATTCACGGATTCATTTGAAGCAGTGGTGGGCCCAGATAAAGCGATTGATGTCTATAATGACCTAATAAAATTGAAAAAAACGCAATGTTGATTATTATCTGCATGGAGTCACGCTCACTCACTACCACAGGGAGAAAATGTTACCTCATGGTTTTAGGGTGAAAAATCAACCAACTATCGGCAGAAGTTATCCAGATTTTTGCCGGAAATGGATCGCTATATTGAACAAATGTTCACTGGATCTCATGATTTTGGTTATAGATCAAGTCAGCAAAGAAATAGTGAAAATTAAGAACGAAATAGATGATGTTATGACCAACAAAGATGAAATATTGTCGACAGATACGAGTACTAACTGGATCGACAAAATTCAAACGACTATGGACACCTATACTGACAATTTGACAAAATACAAAAGAGACAAGCTACGCCTGGTAGTTGCAGACTACAAAGAGTGGAAAGTGTACCGGGGGTTGTTGGGACAGACAGAAACCACTAAGAATAGTGACGGGTGACGCCGCTTGCCCCCACGTCAAAGACGAGGAATATCGGTTACAACTGGATACACAACTAGTGATACCGACCACTCGGATGCTGCTGACAATGCCGGTGCAGAGTCTTTTTTAGGATGGGGCAGTGGTGGCCACACCGGGGAAAACAATGGCCAACTAGAAGAGGTGGCCGCAGGACGGTGCTATCCAGCGAGAGAAAGAGAAAAAACACGAGGCAGGGGAGCAAAGGCGCAACCAAAGAGGAGATGATCTTCAATCTATCGAAACATACTCTTACAACAGCGCAGAAAAAAGTCTTGCAAAAGGGTCTGTCTTTTATACCCACCAACACGCAGGACCCCTTTAACTGGGAGGTCGACCTTTTTAAACTACATCGGCAATTGAAACGAAAAGATTTTTTTAAGCAGGACCGCAGATGTGGTTGGTATACGGGGAGACTTACCTGCTATGAACAAGATGTTTAAGAAGAAAAGTACCTTTGATCCGCAGACCTCAAATCATAACATCTCAACATTTATGGATTTAGTTACCAACGAAACCCGGACCAAAATTGGTACGCATAAGACCAGCTTTCATAATTTGACGAGAGAGGAACAGATGGCCCTCAAGACGTTACGTAAGAATAAAAACATAATTGTGAGATCGGCCGATAACGGCGGTGGGATCGTTATTTTGGATTATACATATTACAAACAGGAGATAGAGAGCCAGCTGTCAGTGGGCAACAATTACAGGTGTTTACGATGTGATCCGACAGTGGGATATAAAAGAAAAATTGACGCCATCATCCTACTCGGGGTGACGAATGGTTGGATTTCAGACGAATCAAGTCAGTTTCTTGTTCAAGACCATTCTAAGATTCTTGTATTGTATACCATCCCCAAAATACACAAATCAACTACAGCTCCGCCAGGGAGGCCCATTATATCGGCCCGGGAGTCATTATGTCACCCGCTCTCACAATTGGTCGACTTCTTTCTACAGCCTCTAGTTGTGGGGATGGATGCGTATATAAGGGATACTTCGGACTTTATGGCCAACTGGCCGATGTGATGTCTGATATCACTGACACCCTACTTGTAACACTTGATGTCACTAGTTTGTATACAAACATCCCGTATAGGGAAGGATTGGAAGCAATTAGTTCCAAGCTAAATAACTCCCCAATACTGGATGGGCCGCCTTCTAAATACCTGCTACTCCTTATAGATGTGATACTCCACAATTTCTTCAAATTTGAAAATACATTTTATTTGCAACTTAATGGGACAGCCATGGGGTCAAACATGGCGCCGGCATACGCAAATCTGTTCATGGATGTGTATGAGCATACACATGTGCTGTTTAATAACACATATGCACAATGATGTGTTTATCCTCCGGGGTGGGAGTGCTGATGACATATTAACTTTTGTCGATATTCTAAATAGGATACTGTAACAGGGGACTTATCCCTGTTCACAAAGGTGCCGCTAATCCAGCAGTGTGGTGGTTAACTGCTGGTAGCAAATTAACTAGCACCACCTACCTGATTACAGGTAGTAGAAAAAGCCCGCCTTTGCGACAGGAAGTAACTCCTCCCTAGCTGTGACTGAGAGCTGACCTTTGGAGAGACAGAGCAGAGGTTCTTGAGTCCCAGGAGAGACTAACCAAAAGAAACCCAGATCTCTGGAGCTGAGCGGTCTTGAGCTCTGCACAGCAGAGCTGAATTCAAGACACAGGGAAAACTATTGCACCTGAAGCTGAACCAGTAAGTGAGATTTTCCCTCCAAGAAACAGATAAGACTTTTATTCTTAAGAGACTACTTATATCTGCTTATTTTAATGCTATATGTTTTGGGGCTGCGAGAACTGCTTGACTAAGGGAGATGTGAACTAATTGCATAGGATTTCACTAGAAATACTCCCAAGTGAATGGAAGCTTTGTTCCCCCCCCTGTGTTTGGATAATTTCCTGATGAAAAGGAACAGGCACAATAAAGCCTATTATAATTTCACATTATAAAGCCTCCTAATTGTGTACCTCTGTGAACGTCCGTCCACATATGGTGTCCGAGGTGGGACAAGAGGTGTCTTTGTAGTTAAAAAGGACCGGAGAGTTTTATGTGAAATTTTTGTTATGCTTTTTTGCCTACAAACAACTCTGAGAAACTTAGAAAAAAAAAAAAAAAAACCTCATGCAGCAGAGATCAGAATTAAAGGGACACACCACTGCACTGAAACTTACACTGCATTGAAACTTACAAAAACACAGATGGACTCTTTACCCCAATCCCAAGAGGAGAGAGACTGCTGAAGCAGCTAAAACTTTATTTACCTATCACAAAGCGTAATATGGTCATTGAAATAGGGGTCTTTTGCCTTTCAGCCATAGTCAAGGTTCAAGAAGTGAGTCAGCCCTTGGAAAGGGATAGGTGTTTGTTGTTTTCAAAAGTTTCGCTGAAGCAGTGAATACAGATGGTGACCCACGAGTGGTACTGATTTTGCAAATAAAGGTTGCCACACCGCATAGGGCTACCAGCTGTGAATGTAGTATATGCAGAAAAGTGTGAAAATTG
Source organism: Ascaphus truei (assembly GCF_040206685.1). Lineage (NCBI taxonomy): Eukaryota > Metazoa > Chordata > Amphibia > Anura > Ascaphidae > Ascaphus > Ascaphus truei. Next base: position 39,660,337 of record NC_134497.1, on the reverse strand, counting down.
ATACAAGACTGTGCTGAAGCAAGGGAATTTTTAGCAAACAAATGCTGAGTGTAAAATTGCCCTATAAAGAAAAAGGTTTTTCAAAGCCAATTGCTGAGTGTTGAGTCCACTGCAAAGAATGTTTTTTTTCCTGCAAGTAAAACAGTATGCCTATTATCTTGGGAGCAAAACAGACACCCAAAGTGTGAAGTGTGAATGCCATAATACCCAAAGATGAGACTGAAAATTACTGAACTCAGGCAGAAAAACAAATTCTGTTGCTGCAGCGGAGGGATTGCACCTAGTAAATAAATGGTGTATAGCAAATAGACTTTTTTACCTACCAACTGCACAATCTTGTATACCTGATAAAAGAAAATGCATGCACAGCACTGCTGATATTGAAAAAAAAAAAAAACAATTACCCAAGAAAGAAAAATCTACAGAGATGCCTGTGAGAGCCACGACCTCTACAAGCAAAATATGCCCATCTGTAGAACTATCACAATTGGGGGTTCTAGCAAATACAGTGGCAACAGCTGCAATAGCGCCTCCTGAGGTCAGGAAGAAAATGACACCTGATAGCCTAAAAATGGAGGACAAGATGCAGTGTTCCTGTAATGAACCCTATCCCACTGAAGAGTGGCCCTTCCAGTCCAATAAAGAGGAAGACATCTCTTACGGGGAACCCAAACCGAGTCACACCCACAAAACACCCCAAGAATGGTGGGGGTGCCTGAACTCGGCACAAACAGAAAAGACCGCTCCCTTTGATGACGAATATGATCAGCAGGAGACAGAGCGGGAGCAGTGGATCACCGAATATTTCCGTCAGCTATTACAGTTGCAAGAAAAGCCGGGTGGATCCAGTGACGCTGCTAAAACTTCAAATGAAGATGGAGACCCCAGTATCTCTGAAGGGACGGTGTCATCCAAATCAAAAAGGAAGAAAAAGAAAAGCGGTTCTTCACTTACCGTGGAAGTAATAGACACGTCCACAGATCCTGTGGAGAAAAAGGGAGACCGAGATGCCCTGCAGGCTAGAGAAAATGGAGAATTTGTCCCGCGTATAACCGAATATCCAGAGGGCCCAAGGCAGAAGTCGTGTACCCCAAAGAAGTGTCTGTCCGGTGCCAACAGTGAGGAACCCTCAACTAGTCATCCCAGGGAAGCGGAGCCGGAACCAGTGAGTGACGATCCCTTGACCAGCCCTGAAGACGCCCTGAAAATTGCCAGGCGTGACTGTGATTTACTCCGTGAACAATTGAATCAAAAGAAAGATGGTTACGCGGAGCTAATGAAAAATAACGTGAAGCTACAGGAATATGTGCTCGCAATGTACTCTACAGCCAGGACAGAATTGGACGATCTCAAGACTGAGCTAGATACTGCAAATGCTGCTATTTCCGCCATGGATGAAAAGCAGAGCCAATCTGATAAAATGGTGGCTACGCTAAAGCGGAAGTATGAGGAGGCACTGAAGCAGATGACAGTCTTCCAGCAAGAGGTTCACACTCTTCGCATAGAGCTGAATGCCTCACAACAGGAGGTCAACAGTGTCCAGATAGAGGTGGACGTAGCTCAGAAAGAGGTTCAGACACTCCACAGAGCACGGGATGCCTCACATCATGAGACCAACAGCTGCCGCACAGACCTGGAAGTTTCCAGAAAGGAACTACATAGTCTCACTGAGGAGCTGGACATTTCAAGGAAAACTATCCTACATCTTAACTTAGATCTCAAAGTCTCTCAGAAGGAGCTTCAGAACTTAAACCTGGAGATGGAAGTCTCACGCCAGGAGACAGCCCGCCTCCAAGCAGATGTGCAAAAATGGAAGGTGGACTGCAAGGAAGCCCTGAATAGTACAGACTGAAAAAAGAGAAAATTTAAGATTAAAAAAAAGAAAATTCTGAGTTGACAGAATACGTCAAGGGAAAGAATGAAGAGCTGCAGGCTCTTAAAGAAATAAATAAACTTTTGAAAGAGGAAATGTTTGAAGCAGAGCACCGACTGCAGAACCAACTGCAAGGTCTGCGTACACACCTCCAGTATGCTGAGGAGAAGCAGCAAACGCTGCAGGAAGAAAAGCTGCAGGCTGCTAAAGAGGTGCAAGCGCTGCAGGAACGTCTGAATACCCAGTACGTCCCCACAGAGCAGTATGAGGAGCTAAAGGCCATGCTGCATGTCTTCAGAGCATCATTGGAGGCGGAGCTTCGATACCAGGTGACTCTGTATGAGAGGGAGCGTGAGAAGGCTCAGAAACTGGAGCAAGAGCTGGAGAGACAGAGAGACTGTTCCATTCCCTTCAGTCAGTACACCAAGGAGGAAACAGACGCAGCGGCAACCTTGACAACAAAAATTACGGAGCTCCAGAATATGAAGGAGACTCAAATACAGCCACCTAAGAAAGCACTAGCCAAACCTACAGCTGCCCAACAGGCAACAAACAGAGGTAGGAGTGCGGAATCAAAGCCAGAGGAATCCTTAGCTGAGGAAGCTGAAAAAATAGGACGTTCGCTAGAAAAGGAGGTGGAGGTGCAACTCAGTCCCAAAGAAGGTGAACTGGCGACTCCGTGGTGTGAAGAAGAGCAGAAAACTCTAAGGGCTAGTCCTAACTGCTCTACAACTGTTGCCATACACTTTGTCTATAAAAAGAGGAGTGCCCGACGCAACAGAAATCTCATGACCACGCACGCGATAAAAAGACTTTACGTGGAAAAAGTCCTCCTCGAGCAACTGAGGAGTGCTGATCTCAAGCACCTTCGGGAGGAGACAAAAATAAACTGGAGAAAGGGCTCCAATCCCAGCGGGACAGAGGGTTCTCTTCCTCCATCCACTCTCATTCAAGTCACAGAAAGATCTCGAATGAGAGTGGAAGGATGGGCTTTGGCCGTGGTAAGCCCGAGCTTCCCACAAACAGGGGAGGTATGTAACAGGGGACTTATCCCTGTCCACAAAGGTGCCTCTAATCCAGCAGTGTGGTGGTTAACTGCTGGTAACAAATTAACTAGCACCACCTGCCTGATTACAGGTAGTAGAAAAAGCCTGCCTTTGAGACAGGAAGTAACTCCTCCCTAGCTCTGACTGATAGCTGACCTTTGGAGAGACAGAGCAGAGGTTCTTGAGTCCCAGGAGAGACTGACCAAAAGAAACCCAGATCTCTGGAGCAGAGCGGTCTTGAGCTCTGCACAGCAGAGCTGAATTCAAGACACAGGGAAAACTATTGCACCTGAAGCTGAACCAGGAAGTGAGATTTTCCCTCCAAGAAACAGATAAGACTTTTATTCTTAAGAGACTGCTTATATCTGCTTATTTTCATGCTATATGTTTTGGGGCTGCGAGACCTGCTTGACTAAGGGAGATGTGAACTAATTGCATAGGATTTCACTAGAAATACTCCCAAGTGAATGGAAGCTTTGTTCCCTCCCTGTGCTTGGATAATTTCCTGATGAAAAGGAACAGGCACAATAAAGCCTATTATAATTTCACATTATAAAGCCTCCTAATTGTGTACCTCTGTGAACGTCCGTCCACAGATACCATCAACCATCCGTTTCACTTTGCATTATAGCGCTATCAAAATCCCAATTTTGGACACTGTGGTATATAAATCCAATGGTTCTCTAGCCACAAAGGTGTATCGTAAGCCAACGGATAAGAACTCCCTGCTACATGCATCTAGCCACCACCCTACACCTTTAAAGAGGGGCTTACCGTATTCCCAGCTGCTTAGGGTGAAAAGAATAACTAGTGATCCAGAAGCTGTGGAGGGGGCCCTACTAGCAATGGCGACTCAATTTACGGACAGAGGCTATGATGAAGACGATTTACAGGGGACCCTGGCCAAGGTGAGACGCCTTAACAGAAATGATCTTCTCACTACAACTGCCAAAGAACAAAAGGCTAAGCGTTTGAATGTTGTCAGCACATTTAGTATTGCCTCGAATCTTATTAAACGCAGTGTAAAAAAAACCTGGCACATTTTAGCCAATAATGCAAAGATTGGAGCATATGCTAGCATATGCTAGCACAGATCCCACAGATAAATATATGCAATCTGGATCTTGGCTAGCAAGGAAACCTGGCTCCTACCGCTGTCATGGCTGCACAAATTGCCAATATATGCAATTGAGTTTGACGTACAATCACCCACGCAGCGGAGTACCTATAAAAATCAAGCAAGCCATGGACTGTGAATCTAAGTATATTGTCTACTTCAGTGTTTCCCAATTAAATGTAGTCGTGGAACCCTTTTATATTATATAAAACAGAATGGAACCCCTTAAATATTTTTAATGTAGCACATGGGGGGGAAAAATGCGACGCAGGCGAACATTTTCTTGGTTCAAGATTATTTTTAAAAGACCTCCACTGCCCCAATACATTTTTAAAAGACCCCCACCACTCCCTCCCCCTAGTGTGTCTCTCACTCCCTCACCCCAGTGTCTCTCCCTCCAGCCAGTCTCTCTCCCTCCAGCCAGTGTGTGTCACTTCCTCTCCCCAGTGTCTCTATCTCCCTCTCCAATGTCTCACTCCCCCTCCCCCAGTGTCACTCCCCCTCCCCCCAGTGTCTCTCCCAGCAGCCAGTGTGTCTCTCTCCCTCACCTCAGTGTCTCTCTCCCTCCAGCCAGTTTGTCACTTCCTCCCCCTAGTGTCTCTATTCCCTCCCCAGTGTGTCTCTCGCTCTCCCTCAGTCTCTAACCCCCCCACCCCATGTCTCTATCACCCCCCCTCCCCAGGTCTCTTTCACCCCCTCATTTCTCTCTTTCACTCCCTCCCCATTTCTCTTTCACCCCGTCTCTTTTTCATCCCCCCCACCTCTCCGTGTCTTTCACCCCCCTCCCCATGACACACTCACACACTCAATCTCTCGCCTTATCACAGCTGCATGCAGCAAGGAGGTGCTGAATGAGCTGTGCAGCACAACGCCACCTAATGGCTGAAGGAAGGAGAGATTGCAGCTACAGTACAGACTGCTTTCTCTCTGCTCCTGGCAAAATCGGGTGGGAGGGGGGGCGTCCGTAGGCGGAACCCCTGGGTCTGTTCTACGGAACCCCAAGGTTCCGCGGAATGCATTTGGGAAACACTGGTCACTTTATAAGATGTCCCTGCGGGTTACTATATATCGGTAAAATGATAAGAATGATGGAGAGAATGGCGTTACATCGTTCGACCATCAGGAGGGCATTGCAATGTGGGACCGATGCATTGGATCTGAAGTGCCTCCCTATGGCACGCCATTTTAAAGAATTTCGATACAATGGCAACCCTTAGATGTATGCCTATTCTGCAGGTGGCAATATCACCCGAGGCGGTGACAGAGGAAAGCTCCTCCTGCAACAGGAGGCAAGGCTAATTTATGAGCTGAGGACTGTGGCCTAAATGAAGATCTGAAGCTGGGCTGCTTTTTATAAATGATTTTGGACACTTTTTGCTGCATTTTTTGGTCATTTTTGCCAATTATATATTTTTTCTAAGTATAATTTTTTTTGCTTAGATCTATTTTTTGATGATCATATTCTGTGGTTAACTGTGGATGTTTTTTTTATTATTATTATTTTTCACCTTTGTATGTGTCTCTTTACTAGCCCGAGCTCTCCACTTCCTTACTGGTGTAGTTGGGTTCTGTATTTGTTTTACCTCTGCACCCTGTTTTATTTTAGTTTTAACAGTGGTTGCCTTGGTCTGTGTCCCCTGTATAAGGTTGCTGTACACATTTGATAACAATGGGATACAAGTATGCGTGTTTCAGACAGTCCCCTGTATCACGATAGCATTATTATGCTTGGACTAGCTGCAATTCGCAGTGACGGCTGTTTGTTTACATTCTTTAAGCTCGCGCATGCGCGATTGGTATTGTGAATGAGCTTATTGAGAAGCTGGCCGCATGTGTAGTTCATTGTTGTTGCGCTTTAGGTGGCTATGGCAACGAACGTGTGGAGGCTGTCAGAACGGGCTACGTCAATCCCAAATGGCCAACTAACCAGAGGGGGGAGTGGTGAGTGCTGGAGTAGCGGAAGTAATGTTCATGGTGATTGTAAACTATAACAGCTGGTGTTTTCATCGAATCTGTCCCTATTGGTGGTGAGTAGGGGTGTGCACAGGTATTATGGGTATATATGTTTTGTGTTTGGCATTGTTTCACTGCATTACCTGGAAGAAGGTCCCATTCTGAGGACTGAAACGTCGGATGACTGTGGTGCTTATGTTATGTTATGTACATATTATATTTGGACTACCTCGTGTGCTGTCTCTTTTTGCCAGCTGCCAATCTAGTGAATGTGGAATATGGTAACTACCAGTATATGGGATGAGCATCTATCTTGAAGATTTGGATGGTGTTGCTAGCCCTTCCAGTGCAATCATTCATCCTTGAGAAAGTCACTGTGATGAAACGCGTAGGACGTGTGACGTCATCACGCAGTGACACACGGACGACAGGCGGGGCTTTTGTTCAGGACTGAGGATTGGAACACATCTCCAGGAAGCACCACACATCCCTGCTACCCCTTTCTACTCCTCTCCACTCCTCGTGGCGCCACCATTACTCACGGCCAGCTGAACATTGTTCTCGTCACCTTGACACTCTGTGGCTTATCCATGATGAGGTAACTTCAGTTATTAGGGGCACAGCATAGTGTGTTACACATATCCGGTGGGATTAGTGTTGTGGTGCAGCTGGGATTAGTTCCATTGAAAGATCATTCTGGGGATTGTGTGAGATTTACCATTCATCAGTTACCATTTTCCTCATCTGGTGGATGTGACCCCATGTTCCTGGCTACCTGCCTGACAGTCCACACATCAGCGTCTATCTGCAGCCACAGATTGTCTCAACCTAATGTGTTTTATACCCACCATGTGAGTATAGGTCCTGCTGACTACTCCATGTTTAAATAAAGTATTCTACTTTACATTATTATGCTATGGAGCTGGCGCTTCTCTTCTTTCGTTATATCATACCATACCTTTCATTTTACGGCCCAAACTCCCTAGCCAAGCCCTCCCTCTGGCCTGTACAATCACAGCCCACCTGCCCAGCACCTGACACCTGTCTCACATCTGCCTGGTAACACAAGGATCACTTTTCCGCCAAAACTAAACTAGCCCCAAACAAAGGCCATAGGTGAACGAGGGGCTTCCACAGTCGTCCCCCCCCCTACAGTCCCGTGCCTCTTCCCACAGTCCCATGCCCACCCCAGTCCCGAACCCCACCACACATTCCCGTGCCTCCACAGCAGTCACATGCCCCTCCAGTCCTTTGACCGCCTCAACAGTCCCATGCCCCCCCCCCCCGCAGTCCCGTGCCCCTCAGCTAAATGCTTTTCATTCTGGGTTAGAGTTACAAATACAAAATAAAGTTGGGTGTGGGTCTCCTAGAGTCTGACCATAGATTTTGGCCTCAGATTCCCATGTGAACACCTCCTTCAGCCTGGCAATGTGCTTGTGGGGAGGTAACGCCAGCGCATGTGTAACAGGAATCTCTGCCATAGAGGTGTGCAAGTTTAACCATCAGTGGAAAAGGTCCCTGTGTGAGGTGGGACCATTTGTTACATCATTACTGCATATGTATATGTCATCAATAAAGGGACACTTAACCCCCTCAGGTGCATTTTCATGTCTACGTGTAACCTGTGAAATAGATAATAAGCTCTTGCTGCTCTCTAGAGATATTAAAGGAACATGACATACAGTATGTAAAGGCGACTGCATTAATGTCCCTCACTGGGGACTTTGGTCTGTGTATCTGTCTTTCACCTCAGTATTCACAGGACATTTGGTCGCGGCTGTTTCGCCACTACTCAACACAACGCTGGCCACGTCACCACTAAGGTAAGTGCCTAAAACTCCTGCCCTAAACCCCTTCTATCCAAAGCCCCCTCATCCTTAAAAATGCTACTTCAAGCCATTACCCTAAAACACCATTTGCTAAGCTTACCCTACAACCCCTTAAAATAACTCCCTACCCAAAACAGTAATAAAACTTACATTAGAAGTGGCTGGTGGCGGAAGGTCTGTCTGTGGCCTAATGTCGGCGGCCAATTGGTCGCAGTGAAACTATTCCGATTCACAGCTGAGAGACTACTGACAGCTTCAGCATAATGAGGAACGTACATTTTATTAGAACCAATAGCATGAAAATATAAAACATTATTAAGAACAACATTTAAATAAAACTACAATAAGAATGATACAAATAACCTGCATTTAAAACGTGATACATTTTTATCCTTTTAAAATGCTGGTTTTATGCACCATGAAGTAAAGTCACTTTTCATTGTGATTTAGCGTAACACTGATAGACGTGTGCACTTATATGTGAGCGTCTTAGTCACTGGTTATCCCTAAACGTGTACATAGAAAATTAGGTAACGCTCAAGTGTCTGGTCCTGTATTCATAATCAAAAGTCCATCAATAAGAATGAGTTGGCAAAGCTGGGTACTGTTAGCAATAAGCAGAAAATTCAAAGCTGGATACGGTTAGCAATAAGCAAAACATTCCAATCACAATCATGAACCTATATGGAGGGCTCTATATCACCAAGAAGGTGGGGGGATCGTAGGTGAATACTTCTCCCCTCCTCATTAGGTTGGCCCCAAGGTAAGGATAATTACTCACTTATGTACCCGGCAGTCTTCCTTGGCGTGCAGCCGGTCCAAATCCAGAGATGTCCAAAGCAATGTATGTGCAGCGCACAGCAAAAACAGAGATCAGGTCTGGCAAAAATGATTAATTTATTGAATGCGCATAAAAAAAAGAGAGTGCAAGCCTTCTATGCGTCATTTTTGCCATACCTGCTCTCTGTTTTTGCTGTGCGCTGCACATACATTGCTTTAGTTATCCTTAAACATGTCTGGCTTTAGAGATTGGTTTTTCCCCTGTGTGTGTCCTCATGTGTGTTCAAGCTGGATAACCGACTAAATCCCTTCACACATACATGCAGTCTCTCCCCATGTGTGTCATCTGGTGTCTGATCAGGCTGGATAACACACTAAATCCCTTCCCACATTCCCCACATACATGCGGTCTCTCTCCTGTGTGTGTCTCCTCTGGTGTCTGTTCATGCTGGATAACAGACTAAATCCCTTCCCACATTCTCCACATACATGCGGTCTATCCCCTGTGTGTGTCCTCTCATGTTTGTTCAGGCTGGATAAGTCAATAAATCCCTTTCCACATTCCCCACATACATGCGGTCTTTCCCCTGTGTGTGTCCTCTTGTGATTGTTCAGGGTGGATGACATACTAAATCCCTTCCCACATTCCCCACATACATGCGGTCTCTCTCCTGTATGTGTCCTCTTGTGATTGTTCAGGGTGGATGACATACTAAATCCCTTCCCACATTCCCCACATACATATGGTCTCTCCCCTGTGTGTGTCCTCTTGTGTATGTTCAGGTCGGCTAACTGACTAAATCCCTTCCCACATTTCCCACATACATGCGGTCTCTCCCCTGTGTGTGTCCTCTTGTGTCTGTCAAGGCTGGATAACCGACTAAATCCCTTCCAACATTCCCCACATACATGTGGTCTCTCCCCTGTGTGTGTCCTCTCGTGTTTGTTCAGGCTGGATAAGTCAATAAATCCCTTCCCACATTCCCCACATACATGCGGTCTTTCTCCTGTGTGTCTCCTCTTGTGAATGTTCAGGTCGGCTAACTGACTAAATCCCTTCCCACATTCCCTACATACATATGGTCTCTCCCCTGTGTGTGTCCTCTTGTGATTGTTCAGGTGGGATAACCGACTAAATCCCTTCCCACATTCCCCACATACATGCGGTCTCTCCCCTGTGTGTGTCCTCTTGTGTCTGTCAAGGCTGGATAACCGACTAAATCCCTTCCCACATTCCCCACATACATATGGTCTCTCCCCGGTGTGTGTCCTCTTGTGATTTTTCAGGTGGGATAACTGACTAAATCCCTTCCCACATTCCCCACATACATATGGTCTCTCCCCTGTGTGTGACCTCATGTGTTTGTTCAGGTGGGATAACCGACTAAATTCCTTCCCACATTCCCCACATACATTTGGTCTCTCCCCTGTGTGTGTCTTCATGTGTGTATTCAGGTTGGATAACACACTAAATCCCTTCCCACATTCCCTACATAAATGCGGTCTCTCCCCAGTCTGTGTCCTCTTCTGTAGGTTATGGTCTGATATCCAAGTCAGACTCTTCCCACTTTCTCCATGATCTTTTCCTGTGGCAGCTGCTAATATATATTTTTTGGAATGAGAAGCAGTTACATTGTTTATTAATTGCCTTGACTGGTTGAAAGATGCATTTTCTGTCATATTTATTGGAATGTTGCAAGATTGTTCTGTCCTCATCTTTTCCATATAGTCATTTGGGTGTTTGAACTTCAGATGTTTGAGGAGGTAATCCTGACTGCTAAAAGCAACCTTGCAGTGTTGGCATGGGTGGATAATTGGAGCTTGGCTTTGTACTAGACGAGACAAAAAAGTCACTGTTACACAAACTGTCTTACAAAAGGCCATGAAGGAGAGGTAAGTGGGCATATCACAAAAAGTTGAGGATGAAAGTAAACTGTAGATGTACATTGTAAAAATGAAGGGTTTAGCAAAACATGTGCAGCATGAGGGCCGGGAGAGTAGATGTAGTGGATCATACATTTAAAGTAGATCATAATATTTAACCATTTAAAAGGAAATCTCACTAGCTGCAAAACACCAATTAAAGTGGCAGGAATCTTTCCAAATCCTTTGATAGATAGTAAGTAAATTAAATTAAGATAGATAGTAAATCGATAGTTTCAGTTGTGAAGGTATAATTCAAAAATGTTTGTAACAATTTATGCACATTTCATTTAGTGTCATTGATTTTACAGTAAGAGAGTATTATTGCTTTATAGGTCATTATTTTTATTTTGCATTTGGTATTTTCTCTATTTTTTGCTGTCACACTACACCCAGGCGCAGTCCTTAATTGTATATATTTGTGAATAGCTTTCAACTCACGGATAGCTGCTGGGGTTTAGGTGACAGCAAATACTGTGTTTTAATCATGATGTCTAGCAGTAAAGAAAGGTTAGCCAGAAGGCAAAAATACCTTAAACCAACTGAGTCTACAACGGTAGAAAATATGGAGGAGGGCATTGATTTGAAAACCAATTTCTTTAAGCTTGAGAAATTGGCTAAAGAGGAGATGAAGCATTGGCTAGATCTCCTCTCATTGGAAAGATATTTAAATGAAAAAATTATTCCAAGGGGGCTAAGAGTTACAAAAAAGCCTACTTTTGAAACAAATGAGGAATTTTCCACCAATTGGAACAATATTTTGGAAAAATGTTCTTTCTCACTGATTCGCTTATTAATCTCATATCGAGAAGAGAGGGTGAAAAGCACTGAGAAAGAAATTGAAGTACAACAAATTTTAATTCCACATGTGGATAGTGAGGAATTTCAAGAATTGGATAAACTAGTTAACAAGAGAGTATTGAGTTTTGAGAGGGAGACTATGGAGCGAGCGTAAGGATAAAAAATACCTTAGATATACTAATGATTATGCTACAGATAGGGTCACTGATTGGAGAAGACATAGGCGAGATGATTCTAAACATCATTATCCCACAAGAAAGGGAAAGAAATATAATAAGTATAGGGAAAGTAGTAGGGAATATCGCCAAACCCCGATAGCTTCATCCAAAACACATGCATCTAAAGAAAATAAGAGTAAGGAAGATAAACCTTCCTCATATACATGCATTACAGATAATCGATTTGATGCATTGCAGGATTCCCCCACCACCTCTCATATCAACCATGAGGATAGAGAAAAGGAGGTAGCCAGTGGGGCAATATCTAAACATCGGAATAGGGAATCCTCACCACCTTTGTCCAATTCCACACATACCACTTCTCATACTGCTTCTTTTTTAGAGATGGTGAAGGAAGAGGAAAGAGAAAGAGGGAGAACATACCCCCTTTGGGACAGACACCCCACATCATGGGGAGGTTCATCACAACGCAGAAAAAGAAACAGCGAGGAAGAAGATCAGGGCAGCGCGAACAAAGAAAGGAGAGCAGACTAAGGACATTGATGCCAGAGAGTCACGGTATTTTCAACTTGTCAAGTTTTGTGTTATCGGCACATCACACCTCACTCCTCTCCAAAGGTCTTTCTTTTGCACCTAGTAGTTTACCTAGAAAATGTAATTTATTTGTTGATTTAAATAGGTATGTAAAAAAGATCACTCTAATGAGATTTTTTGCATCAAAAAGTAAGGAGGAGGAAATTTTCAATACCCAGGAGAGGGATTGCATTAAAGCAATGACCTCCCTCCTATCAGATGGTGGGGATGTCACATCTAGAAGGTTTATCGGTGGTGCTGATGTCGATTATAGTCCAAATTTGGATTGTTTTACTCAGCATTTCACACAAGAAATAAATGTTACATCAAATATTTCGGGGGTTACGGTGGATCCAGTATTGTCTCTCTCAGCTATGGCCCATTCTAATCTTCCAGATAATTCAGTTCACATGTGCTATTTAAGACATTCTCAATTTTCTAATTCTCAACATCTCCAAGACCATTCAGTTTATATGTGCGATTTAAGTAATTCTCAGTCCCCCACAAGTGATGGTTCTGTATTGATAGAACCTCATACAATCAATATTAAATACTCACCTTTTGTCCCTAAATCAACTTTTTTTTTCCATATCACGCGAAGGGAGGATTCATAGATACATTTTACACACTAGTATTGAAAGATTTTGAGTCATTGTGTCAGAGTAAGCCTTCACTACAAAAGAGGAATTTACACAAAAATAAAATACAGGCTTTAAAAGAATTGAGTGAATTAAATGGAATTGTAATAAGACAAGCAGACAAGGGAGGAGGCATAGTACTCCAAGATAGGGATGAATATGTGGCTGAAGCCAACCGTCTATTGGGGGATGGTATATCATATATACTTTTGGATAAAGATCCTATGAATGAATATCAAAAAGAATTAAAAAACTTTCTTTTAGAGGCACAACACAAGGAGATTATTACAAAATCAGAATTTGAATTCCTATTTAAAAGGTTCCCTAGGACACCTGTGTTCTATCATATACCAAAGATACATAAAGATTTAGAACATCCACCGGGAAGACCGATAGTCTCTGGGGTGGAGTCGATGACGTCCAGCGTGTCCCAATATGTAGATTATTATCTACATCCCTTGGTGGTTAAATTAAGATCATATATTAGGACACGCTGCATGTTATCGATTCCATCTCGGAGATCCCCTGGAAATCTACATATATTTGGGCCACATGTGATGTGGCCTCCTTATATACTTGTATCAGTCACACAAAGGGAGTAGCAGCGGCAGCACATTTTTTGGAGAAAGAAATTCGACTCAATATTACACAAAATAATTTTATTTTGAAGTCTATTTTGTTTATTTTGGAGCACAATTATTTTTTGTTTTAAAGTGAGTATTATTAACAGGTCTGGGGAACGGCCATGGGCACCCGTTTTGCCCCCAGCTATGCTAACCTATACATGGGCCTATGGGAGGATACCCATGTGTGGGGTAATGCTAGGCTGGGAGAGGGCTTGGTGATCTATGGCCGTTTCATAGACGATCTTATATTTATTTGGGACGGTGATCAGGAGACATTCACTGATATTTTGACATCTTTTAATGATAATCAAATGGATCTAAGGTTTACATTCGAAACGGATAAGTGTAAAATTAATTTTTTGGATTTAGAATTGATGGTTATGGGGAGAGGCGTGCACGACAGGGAGGTGAATGGCAGCTTAGAGTGTGAGCTCCACCCCCTCCGGCGTTTCAAAACGATCTAACTCCAGCAAAAACACAGAAACTGCATAATTCAGAACCTGCAGAACGTGTCTAAATATACAGAGATGGCATCAACCAAGACTTTAAGGAGAAAAACACAGCCGGTGTCTACTTATTTTAGGAGCAAAGAGGCTGCCAGGGCTGACATACCTGAGTCTCCAGTGCAGACAGCATCAGCAGACCCAGAAATAGACTCCTCACCTGAAGAACCAGACGATATGGCTGTAATGCGATGTAAGGACATGAAGGAGTTTTGCAGCAATATGAAACAATTCTTTAAGTCTGAACTATGGGCGCTTCGGAAGGATGTGGATGCACTGGGGGAGCGTACTGCCGCTTTGGAATCCAGGGCAGATGAGACAGCTACAACCACAGCACAAACGCAAACTCAAATGACCACCTTAAAGGCACACATCACTTCTCTGGAAGATAAAATTGAGGACGCAGAGAACCGCGACCGGCGCTGTAACATACGGCTGAAGGGGTTCCCAGAATCTATAACAGATCCAGAGGAATTCACCTCGAGGTGGCTGGAACATTTATTCCCAGACATGGCTGCCAGAGACCTGGTTCTGGACAGGTGCCACCGGGCGCTGCAGGGAAGACCTCAGCAAGGAGATCCCCCGAGGGACGTGGTGCTTAGATTCCACTGCTACCGCACCAAAGAAGAAACATGCCGGATAGCAAGGGAACTGAAGGTGGTGGAGTTTGAGCAAATAAAATTTCAAGTATATCAGGATCTGTCACCGGCCACGCTCGCAAAAAGGAGAGCATTAGCCCCCGTTACCAGAACACTGCGTGACCAAGAGGTAAGGTACTGCTGGCTATTCCCGTGTGCCCTAATGGTCTTTAAAAACGGGGTGGCACATACCCTCAAAAATGTGGAGGACGCAGAGGGATTCCTGCGGAGGGTCCTGGGATCCGCACTGAGTCCCCCTCACCATGCGGCGGCTAAAGATGGCGCTCCCACGTCCCCATGAACTGAGATAGTGACCCGCAGCTGAGACACTGAGCCCTGCATAAGCCGCCCCTGTTTATCCACAACCACGGGAATCTACAGTTTCAACCAAACCCAATAAAGCCCCTAACGACCTTGTGACTGCACTGGACCCCTCTCACAGCCCTTACCAATCCCTAGAAATGAGACTCAGAACCCCGCCATTCAGAAGGATCCACTCACGTTTTCGGAACAGCGGCCATCTTGGCTCGCTCCATCCCTGAGAAGCGCGGGACCTTCACTGATCTTCGCGGGCTTTTCCAATGACGTCATCGACCTGCGTCGTCCTCTAGCGAGAATTGGTACCGGACGCCTGCGCAGTGGGATCTGGAAGCTGTGGCGCTTGTGGACGACTCAGATCCTCTCCAAGATGGCCACAGAGGAGCGCTGATACAGGGTTCCCCCCCAAGGACGCAGAGAGAGACGAGCCTAGAGGGAGTGCGGCCGCGACGAGACCACACTGCGGGGGACCGGGCATGGCGGCCCCAGACTGGGGTTACCTCCCAGAACTGTGGACTTGCACAATCACACACATAATAAAAAAGATTTGAGGGAAGGGGGGGGGAAGGGAGGGAGGGGTTGGGTAGAGGGAGGGGGGGGATGACATATAACCCCTGAGGACAGGTATCTCCCTAAACTAGATAGATTAGCAGGCTAGCAGGTATATGTATCTCCTACAGGTATTTCGCTTATAAGTCCCACATATAGATCCTAACCCCACCACAGGGATCACGATAAACAACATTAATAGAGAGGTGAGCTCCACGGCCATTCACTAGAGAGAACAACCCGTATCAATATCTAGCCAGCACCAGACGAAGTGCTATCCTCCCAGCTTGAGTTACCAGGATATAGCACAGGGTCAGCTATGCGGCCCAACAACGTAGATGCTGGAGGACTATAGATAATGAAGTACGTAAGCTGGGAGTCATATAATTTCCGATGCGCCTAAAGAGTACATATAGAGGGGTCTCTACATACGGCTGCTGGGAGACTTGCAGATCACTATCCAAGGTGGGATAGATAGGTTAGGTAGTACAGACTGACAAGGGACAGCCGTTTGGTCTGAAGGGTTCCGAATCGCAGGGAGGGGGAGGGGGGGGGGGGGGGGTTAGTCGGATCATCTATGTAAATACTCTAATGCATAATAGTGTTACCAAGTAGAAGAGGAAGCCTTTGGCCATGACCGCAACAGACCAGAGGACTAGGAGTTAGCTTTCTTAATGGGGTTAATTAGTTAGGGGTTAAAGGAGTGGTCTAGGGAAGACGAAAGAAGGTAGACACAAGGTTAAGTTTTCTATTATGTTTATGATATGCAGTTTCTGTTTCAGTTTCCAACGTTGAGAAGTTATAAGGAGTTCAATATACTAGCTGATTAATAAAAACGCGCCGGCGGGTTTTCCCATGTCGGCGTGCATGCGTTTCCAGATACGGTCCCGGAGACAGAGGGATCGCAAACAAGTCCCAGGGGGGCCGGGTCCCAGCAAGAAGGGGAGATCCCTTTGTAAGACTGGGCCAAGAGACCAACCCCATGGGCGCAAGAGACACCCTCGGGGGCTCCCGGGGTGGACTCTTGTCTTATTATTTGATGTCATTGTAGTGTTGATGTTATGTATACACTCTATTTTTTGTTATTTCCCTTCTGTTTTTACCTACGTGTGGTCTCCTCTCCCCCCTCCCTCCCCTCCCTCTTCCCTTCCGCACCCTCCCTCTCCCCCTCCCCCCCTCCTCTCCCGCTTCTCCCTCACTCCCCCTCCCAGAGGAACATCAGCCACACCGGCAAAACACAAAACAGGTGGAACGGGTGCGTTTCGGGGCAGTGGACCGGATATGTTCGAAGGACGGAGACTTGGGTGAGTTTAAAGATATCCAGACGCTGACTTAAACACACATTAATAAATGGCGTTGATACTTATTTCTCACAACGTGCAGGGCTTTAACAACCCAACCAAACGGAAGCTGGCTTTTTCAGACTACAAAAGGAAACACGCCGAGGTCCTTTTCTTGCAGGAGACACATTTCAGTAGATCTAGCGCCCCCAAACATCTTGACAAAGATTTTACTCAGGTTTTCTCAGCTGCTGCAGCAGTTAAAAAACGCGGGGTAGCTATATTAATTCGAAATAGCATTCCATTTGAAGTGCAGTTAACTAAGCGCGACAGTGATGGCAGATACATCATAGTAGTAGGGGCGATTAGGGGACAGAAAATTACACTGGCTTGCATATATGCCCCCTGCGAAAAGAGTACGATCTTTTTCGATAAGTTTTTCAGAACCCTGAGCTCAGTGGCTCAAGGGTGCGTCGTACTAGCAGGTGACTTTAACATGGTCATGCAACCGCACCTAGATAGGTCAGGGGTTGCAGGTCAATATAACAAAGGAGCGGGTGTCTCGGTACGCCGGGGCCTCAAGACAACCCAGCTAACAGATATATGGTGAGAATTACATCCGGCTGATAGGGATTACACATTCTTCTCTCATCCTCATGGCTCATACAGCAGAATTGATTACTTTTTCGTATCCTGTCACCTGGTTCCTATGGTTACCCGAGCTGGGATCCATGATATTTCATGGTCTGACCATGCACCAATAGAGCTAAGGTGCAATAATATCCGTACGGATAGACCTGGGACGAATTGGAAACTAAATTAATCAATCTTAAAAATTCCCGAGATCTGTGATATTATTGGTAACGAAATAGACCAATTCTTTAATATAAATACAGGCTCTGTCGATTCACCATTAGTTCTATGGGAAGCTCATAAAGCAACATTACGAGGCACGTTAATAAATATCACAGCCAGACGAAAATGAGAAAGGGAGTCCAAAATTATCACTCTCCAAACCAAATTACAGACTCTCTCCTCTAAACATAAAAAAAACTTTAGACCCTAAAACTTTGCAGGAGGTAAAAGACGCCAAAATTGAACTTAACATGCTCCTAGCCTCCAGGGCGGACAATTCACTGAGTTGGTCAAAGAGGAGATTTTATGAGAAAGCGAACAGGCCGGATACAATGCTGATCCGCATGCTAAAGGATAAGCAAGCTAAGTATAACATCCAAGCTATACACTTAAAATCTGGTACCCCACGTCTAATCTTCAGAAAATAGAAGACGAATTCAGCTCATTTTATGAAACACTGTATAATGGTGAAAAAGTGGCACATAACACCAAAACAAGCGGTGCCCTAAAAGATTTCTTAACCAGCTCAAATCTAGGGAGATTGACGGACACAGACAGAGAAGCCCTGAACGCTGACTTCACTATAGAAGAACTGTCACAGGCCATTAAAGAGTTGAAACCATCAAAGGCCCCAGGGCCGGATGGATTCTCAGGGCTTTATTATAAGAAATTTATAAAGCCACTCGTCCCAAGGTTGCTCCACATGTTTAACGCAATTTTAGCGGGAGCCCCCATCCCCAAGGAGATGTTAAAGGCGTCGATATCACTAATACATAAAACTGGGAAAGACCCACTGGACTGCAAAAGCTATCGGCCTATATCATTAATTAATACCGATGTTAAATTATACGCTAAATTGTTGGCCAATAGACTTAGTCTCATCCTACCCAGACGTATACACCCAGATCAAGTCGGATTTATCAAGGGCCGGCAAGCAGCGGATAATACACGACAATTTATTGATCTGTTGGATTTGGCAAATAGTAAGAGAACTCAAAGTATGTTGTTAAGTCTGGACGCGGAAAAAGCTTTCGATAGATTAGACTGGCCATATTTGAAAGCGACGCTTGCGACATTTGGCTTTGGAGATCGGGTGAGCGAAGCGATTCTGTCGCTATACTCTAACCCCACCGTCAGGGTCGTACACCAAGGCTACCCCTCTCTGCCATTTCAAATAAAGAGTGGCACGAGACAGGGCTGCCCATTATCTCCTCTTTTTTTTGCCCTATGTATTGAACCACTGGCGGCACAAATCCGAGGAAACCCAGACATCTCAGGGTTAAACGCATACTCCCAGACCCATAAAGCGGCCCTGTACGCAGATGACACCCTTCTGATTATCACAAAACCCCTCACTTCCCTACCAAACCTATTCGACCTACTAGATCGATTCTCTAAGATCTCCGGCTTTAAAATTAATCAATGCAAGTCGGAAGCCCTCAACATCAACCTCCCTAGACACAAAGAGAAATTATTAAAATTGAATTTCAAATTTAACTGGCAACAAAACCACATAAAATACCTGGGTGTCCACATCACCAAAACTGTAAAGGACGTGTACAATGCAAATTACCCCAACCTGATTCGGACCCTAAAATCTGATTTACAGAAGTGGACATCCAAAAGGATAGTCTGTAACAAGGCTACTAAAAGCTCAAAACAGAGAGTCATAAAAAATAAAAAATAAAGTTAATAGTGTTGTGAACAACTGAGGAAAACTATGAGGGAAAATGAAAACGTGGGTGTCAATAAGTGTTGCTTGAAGAGGTGACCGAGGACAGTGTGAGGCAATAACGGAGCTCCAATGGACACCGCTACTTGGGATGCATGTGAACCAGAGTAAACAATGTAAATACCTCTGTGAATCCCTCTTGTAGCGCTCCTGTTTCAATGCCTAGGTCCAGCAAGCAGCATTGACGTCATTCGTCTCCAATTCGGCTGCGTCTCCTCTCACAAACTTTGTGGAGCTCTCGAGTGCCGGTAGTGCGTGTGATCACTTCCGATCCGTCCGGTGCAGGCTCCCTTCTCTCCGCTGAATCCGCGGAAGATGCAATCGCACACGTAGACTCCCATATGGCGTGCCCTCCTTCTCTCAGTGCGTCGATCCAATCGAAGAGCAATGCAGGTAGAAAAAATGGATTGGCAGCAGACAGCAACGTTCAAAAAGCACCTTCAACTCACCAGATGTAGAAAATTAAAATGCCTTTATTAAACTACATAAAAATGAAATGGGACAAACAAAATACAAAAAATCCACAACCTCCTACGCCTTTCAGGCACTAAGAGCCCTTTCTCAAGGGGGATAGTTGGGACAGTGAGTTAAGCTCATTAATATAGCCCCTCCTGTGCACTTGAAACACAGCTGTAATGGATAAACATTAATTGTGCACACATTAATGGTAATCAAGACATCACATACACTTGGTATAAAGCATTACAAATGTAAAAGATCTGAATAAAATACAATACAAAAAGATACATGTATATAATTCATATGAAGTATGAAAATGAACTAACTCTTGAAATTCTATAGTTGATCACTTCAACAGTACAAATCCATGGTAAAGATAATACAATCCTACCAAAGAGAGATGTTATACAAATGTATCATAGATGTAATAGAAACTTCAGCAAAGGGATATGTATAAAATAAATGCATAAAGGGACTATATATAAAAGAATAAGAGAATCACAAGAGGTATCAATATGGTTTGTATAGATGTTAGATAAAGCATAACATTGATTCATAATAGTCCGTATCTATAAGATACCAATATCAAATAATGTATCAGAAAGAGGTAACATAAACCCATTGAACTGTTCATGGCATCGTTCTATTGATATAAAGGATCAGAAATACACATAACTTAGTGGGTGATTTAAATAAATCAATCATATTACAAAAAATATTTCAGATCCCACTCAGTGTTTAACCCTTTAGGGATCAGTGTATCCAGTGTAAATATCCAGTGGGCCTCTCTGCGGTAGAGTGTATTAACTCTATCTCCGCCTCTAAAATGTATTGGAACCTGTTCAATAGCAATACATCTAAAGTTGTTGAGAGACCCATCCTGGCATACAGTAAAATGTTTGGTTACGGGGTGGATCTGATCCTTTTTTAGGATTAACCTCATGTGTTCAAGTATTCTAAGCTTAAACATACGTGTCGTGAGACCTACATATTTCTTTTGACACCCACAAATCTGCATATAGATCACATACTCTGTCCTGCAGTTTACAAAAAGAGGAATCTTGTAAGATCTAGTATTGTCTATATTAGTAAATATTTTAGACCGTAGAACATATTTGCAAATTTTGCATCTCCCGCAAGCAAAACACCCGACTAATTTCGGAAAGAATTCTTTTTTAGTACTTAATCTATCTTTCTTAATTACACTAGGTGCAACCATATTACCAATGGTCTGTGATCTTTGAAAAACAAACCTTGGTCTGGTTGTGGTAATACTTCTTAGTAGAGGGTCTATGGTCAAAATAGACCAATGCTTGTTCACAATATTTCTAATAGCATCTGCTTGTCTGCTGAATTTAGTGATGAAATATGGAGTATCATTATTAGAACGGTTAACATCATATTTGCCTTGAGTTTTATGATTTCTAAGGTTATTCTGTTCTATCGATCTACATATAATATCATTTCTGCTCTGTTGAAGGGCATTTTGGTATGCTTCTTGTAACATATCCTTATTGTATCCTCTAGCCAGGAAGCGGTTAGTTAAATCAATTGATCTCAGATGGAAGTCTTCCAAATTAGAACAATTCCTCCTTAGGCGTATGAATTGCCCATAGGGTATACCTTTAAAAAGACCCCGACTATGGCCGCTGCTCGCATGCAATAAGGTGTTTTTAGCATTGTCTTTCCGGAAAATATCTGTGTGCACCCGCTGGTCAAGACCCACATAAAGTTTCAAATCTAAATAGTGTATGAAATTGGAGTGGTGTTGTGATGTAAAACGCAGATTCAATGTATTAGAATTGATATGATCAATAAACAAATTTAGCTCTTCAACCGTACCACTCCAAATAATCAATAGATCATCGATAAAGCGGTAGAAGTGAATATGGCAGAGATAGAGTTAATACACTCTACCGCAGAGAGGCCCACTGGATATTTACACTGGATACACTGATCCCTAAAGGGTTAAACACTGAGTGGGATCTGAAATATTTTTTGTAATATGATTGATTTATTTAAATCACCCACTAAGTTATGTGTATTTCTGATCCTTTATATCAATAGAACGATGCCATGAACAGTTCAATGGGTTTATGTTACCTCTTTCTGATACATTATTTGATATTGGTATCTTATAGATATGGACTATTATGAATCAATGTTATGCTTTATCTAACATCTATACAAACCATATTGATACCTCTTGTGATTCTCTTATTCTTTTATATATAGTCCCTTTATGCATTTATTTTATACATATCCCTTTGCTGAAGTTTCTATTACATCTATGATACATTTGTATAACATCTCTCTTTGGTAGGATTGTATTATCTTTACCATGGATTTGTACTGTTGAAGTGATTAACTATAGAATTTCAAGAGTTAGTTCATTTTCATACTTCATATGAATTATATACATGTATCTTTTTGTATTGTATTTTATTCAGATCTTTTACATGTGTAATGCTTTATACCAAGTGTTTGTGATGTCTTGATTACCATTAATGTGTGCACAATTAATAATTATCCATTACAGCTGTGTTTCAAGTGCACAGGGGGGCTATATTAATGAGCTTAACTCACAGTACCAACTATCCCCCTTGAGAAAGGGCTCTTAGAGCCTGAAACGCGTAGGAGGTTGTGTGTTTTTTGTATTTTGTTTGTCCCATTTCATTTTTATGTAGTTTAATAAAGGCATTTTAATTTTCCACATCTGGTGAGTTGAAGGTGCTTTTTGAACGTTGCGGTCTGCTGGCAATCCATTTTTTCTACCTGCATCCAAAAGGATATCCTGGATTGGACGAATCCATAGTGTCAAAATGAACCTACTCCCCCGTATATTATACCTCTTCCAAACTCTTCCAGTGCCACTCAGATTGAGGGACATGCACTCACTTCAATCTGAAATTTCCAAATTTATCTGGGGAGGTAAAAAACCGAGGGTAAGTAAACTAAATATGAAAAGACCTGTGCTGGCTGGCGGCCTAGAAGTACCCTGCCTGCTATCATATTACAAGGCGGCACAATTAAGCCAAATTGTACAATGGCAATCTAATCCGAAGTTGAAGAGATGGGTGGAAATAGAAAATGCTGCATGCGCACCTTTGTATCAAAGCAGCTTAATTTGGTTACCTAAAACGGAGCGAAAATTCGCCACAATGCCGCTATCCTCAATGACCAACTCACTGTCAGTCTGGGAGGCTACGAAAATCAGGCATTCCCTCACGACAAAACACTCCATGGTGACACCCATATGGAATAATCCTGAATTCGCTCCGGGGCTATCGGTCGGTAATATCTCAATCTGGAGGCAGAAGGGTTACAATCGGATTAGAGATCTGAGGGACATGATAGAAAAATCAAAACATTTGACCATATCAGACTAGAAAAGAAAAAGAAAAGAGATGCCCCACTCAGAATTCTTTAGATACCTCCAGATCAGGGCATTTTATAATAAATATGCCCCATACCCCCTATTAATATCTTTCGAAAAGCTCTGTCCTGGCTGAGACCGACACAAAGGGACTTACATCTCAGCTCTACGGAGAAGTGATCAGTTCTGGTGAACATGCACAGCGGATACCCTCATTCGATCTCAATGGGAAACAGATTTAGGAGAAAACTTAGAGGATGAAGATTGGAGCGCTATATACATGGCCACTGCAAAGAGCTCCATATGCACCACTCTTAAGGAGAACGCATATAAAGTCCTAATGCGATGGTACCTCACCCTACTGAAATTATCAAGGTTTGTGCCGGGATCCTCCCCCCTGTGCCCTCGCCAGTGCTGAGGATCAGCCAACCTGTTACATATGCTGTGGTCCTGCCCTCGGATCTCTCCACTCTGGGAGGCGATTTGACATTGGATTCAGAGATTGTTGGATCTCGCAATACCCCCAGACCCGTGGCTGTTCCTCCTGAACAGGCCATTGATGGGCCTCACCAAAGCACACAACAAACTAATTGCCCATTTTGCAATTGCAACGCGGAGCGATGTCGCAGCATTATGGAAACAATCTGATATTCCAACCATCCCAAAGATTCTAAAATCGAATTTGGTTCATTTGCCAGATGGAAAAGTTAACGAGTTTAGTTAACGACACTGGTGACAATTTCCTAAAAGTCTGGACGCCCTGGCTGGCACAGACAGATATCCCGGGATAGAGAGGACCTCAATCTGGCTCTGATAGTTGTAGATGCGTTCTCCTTGGGAGGGGCTTACGGGTCGTATTCTATATCCCTAAGACCCTATATAGCAGCATTATAATATTAGCAATTAGAGAAGCGACCCAGCCCACACGTGTTCGGGGTCGGGCCTCGGGATGCATCCACTACCACCTCACTCTTCATACCTCACCCCCAACCTTCCCCACCCCACCCAGACCTTCCGACTCCCTCCCTCTTTTTATTTTTTTTTGTGAGTGGGTCTTGTCTCCCCCTTTAAGTTTGGTTATAAGTGTCTGTTTGTCCTCTTTAGAAGGATCTCACTACTATTTTCTCAGTTGTT
>NC_134497.1:39613655-39628655 GCF_040206685.1 Ascaphus truei | reverse complement strand
CCCGTCCCCCCTCCCTCTCCCCTGTCCCCACATCCCTCTCCCCCCCGTCCCTCTCCCCCATCCCTCTCCCACCTGTCCCTCTCCCCATCCCCCGTCTCTCTCTCCCCCGTCCCCCATCCCCCGTCTCTCTCCCCGTCCCCCCTCCCACGTCTCTCTCCCCCGTCCCCCCCCCCACGTCTCTCTCCCCCGATCCCCCGTCTCTCTCCCCCCGTCTCTCTCCCCGTCTCACTCCCCTCTCCCGCGTCCCTATCCCTCTCCCCCATCCCTCGTCCCGTCCCTCTCCCCCGTCCCCGTCCCTCTCCCCTGTCCCTATCCCTCTCCCCCCATGCCCTCGTCCCGTCCCTCTCCCCCCGTCCCTCTCCCCCATCCCCATCCCTCTCCCCCCGTCCCTCCTCCCCGTCCCTCTCCCCCCGCCCCTCTTTGTCTCCCCCGCCCCTCTCTCTGTCTCCCCGCCCCCTCTCTGTCTCCCCCGCCCCTCTCTCTGTCTCTCTCGCCCCTCTCTCTGTCTCTCTCGCCCCTCTCTCTGTCTCTCTCGCCCCTCTCTCTGTCTCTCCCGCCCCTCTCTCTGTCTCTCTCGCCCCCTCTCTCTGTCTCTCTCGCCCCTCTCTCTGTCTCTCTCGCCCCCTCTCTCTGTCTCTCTCGCCCCTCTCTCTGTCTCTCTCGCCCCTCTCTCTGTCTCTCTCGCCCCTCTCTCTGTCTCTCTCGCCCTCTCTGTCTCTGTCTCTCTCGCCCCTCTCTCTGTCTCTCTCGCCCCTCTCTCTCTCTGTCTCTCTCGCCCCTGTCTGTGTGTCTCTCTCTCCTCTCCTCTCTGTCCTGTGTCTCTCTCTCCTCTCTGTCCTGTCTCCCACACTCTGGATATCTAAGTTTACCCTATATATATCTTAATTGAAATATACCTACACTCTCAAGCTTCACGCGGGAGACAATTGGAATCCCCCTAACCCAGAAGACAGGTAGGAACACCTTCCCTCCAACATATAACATTGCGGGAATGCGGGTACCTGGACATTGAGGGACTGCGGATCAGGTAAGATCCCAGGCGGGATTGCTGCTTTAGACATTGTGAAGCGGGGGCATCCAGACACTGGTTAATGGGTGCAGGAAACTAGTCACACACACACGCACGGCACCTAACGAGGGCTAATTGTAATTTTGGGGGGCTGGACTAGGGGCGGGGGCTAGGTGGCGAGTAGATTTTTTTGTTCGGCGAGTGGATTTTTGGGTGATTTGTCAAGCACTGTATATATATATATACACACACATACATACAGTGGTCGACAAATCACCAAAAAATCTACTCGCCACCTAGTACCACACATGTGCTGCTTGGGCCAATAGGAGCTCGACCACCATGTTAAACACCATCCGGTAGCATTGAAATGCTGAACACGGGCGGTTAACCCATTCATAATATGGGTTTAGGTATTCAACAAGCCAAACCGAATCTCCAGTGTTTTTGCAACCAGTGCTCTTTGAGCTCTTTCACTTATGACAGGCAGCCCTTACCAGTTTACATAGATCATAGGTGTGCACTATATTGCAGCAATCATACATGTCTCTTATCGGCTGTTCTGCATAGATCACAGGCGTGCACATATATTCATCTACCATACAATTGCCTGGTCTCCAGTACATGCTGCTAGTTATTATCTGCACTTATTCTATGTCGTCACAGGGTTCATATACCCAAGTGGTTTAACCATTTATATGGGCTGTTACATCTACACTCAGTGTTTGTGTTTTCCTCACTGTGAAAATAACACCTTTATTAGGTTAACTGTAACACCAGTACCTCATTAGAAACATGATTTAATCCCACTCAATTTGTTTCTATTCTTGTTCAATCCAGAGTACACCCAGTACTCGACATAGGATTGTTATGCGTGTGTCCTTTAGTGGATTTTAAACCCCCATTCTTTTAAAGTTGACTGATCAAATAAAGTTTATTTTAATTCAATTCATATAACATTCAGCATTTGGGAATTGAGTGCCTAATTGGGTTTCTAGTTTTTCTTCTGTTTGTACCTTATATATATAATGAGCAGTATCTTGGCCATTATATACACAGGAAAGACGGGGCTGGAGTAGGTGATAAAATATTTGTGGTATTTCTGCCATTCATCGTGTTCCAATAAATATCAGAACTTGATGTATGGCATTTTATACTTGAAAATGAAGTATTATGCCGGTTTTGTATCGGATTTGATGCTTTTAACAGGTTAGTTAAAAAGTGATTTATTTTTGGCGCTGCAACGCTGATTCATTGCACGATAATAAGGCACTTTTTTATGGGCGGTAATACGGCATTTTTGGTTTCCGCAGCTTGTTGTATCCGGCCCTTTGACTCAAGTCAGGTTTAGTGATATTAAGTTCTAGTTGACCCGTAATGTTGTATGCAGATCTATCAATATTTACAATTTAATATCAGTAATAAGATAATAGAGATGTAAAAACCCCACAACACATTCCTGATTACCTTGTGCTGGCGCATTACTTTTCCACAGCGTACCCCACTTCATACCAAGCGCTTTCCCATATTCATCTCCATACCAGAGCAGGGGCTGTGTGTGTGGGGAGGTCTGTGCAGGTTCTGTAGTAGATTTCCCTGTGGTACTGCAACGCCACAAGCTTCTGTTCTTCTCGTTTCCCACACAATTTACCATCCTAAAATTGGGACAGTTAGTGAGGTCTCAAGTAATGTCTATTTTAAAAAGGAAAAGCTGAAAGAAGATACAAGTTCTTAATAGTTACATAGTTATATAGTAGATGAGGTTGAAAAAAAGACATGCGTCCGTCCATCAAGTTCAACCTATGCTAAATTTAGACAACACATACTTTATCCTATATCTATACTTACTTATTGATCCAGTGGAAGGCAAACAAAAAAACCCAGTGACATACCATCCAATGTTCTCATAAGGGAAACAATTAATTCCTTCCTGACTCCAAGAATTGGCAATCTTATTTCTCCCTGGATCAACATCATTCCCATGTTTCACAGTCAACATGGGTAATGAATTCCACATTTTAACCAGCATTACTGTAAAGAACCCCTTCCTTTGTTGCTGGTGAAATCTCCTTTCCTCCAACCTCAAGGGATGACCCCAGAGTCCTCTGTACTGTCCTTGGGATAGTTCTTTTGAAAGATCCTTGTACTGTCCCTGAATATATTTGTATATTGTTATTACATCCCCTCTTAGACGCCTCTTTTCTAATGTAAATAGATCTAATTTAGCTAGTCTCTCCTCATAAATTAGATTGTGCCATAATGTCTTTACTAAGGAGTGGTGACCAAAAGTGTACTCCATATTCAAGGTGTGGTCTTACTAATGCTTTGTAAAGGGGCATATTTGTTTACTTCCCTTTCAACCATTACCCGACTAATGCAAGACAAGATCTTGTTTGCCTTTCCAGCTACTGCATGACTGTGACGGTAACTTTGTAACAGGCTATAATAATACACCAAATAACTGGGTTGAACTGAACGAGGCTTAGATATAATAAAGTATATTTATTCCTTAAATAGGTAAACACAACATGTAATACAATTAACAGGCAAGAAGGTAACACTTACTTGGGGTTGGGGGATGAGAAGTATCAGATAGCAATTCTCTAGCAATCAGGTAACAATCAAGATGGTATTTGAAGACCCCTGAGGGTCTAATTTCTGTAGCCCCACATTTACATTAGGGACGCCGGCCAGTCTGCCAAATGGAATATCTGGCAGGGTCTCCTTTGTTTGTAAGTGTAAGATGTGACACTCACAAACTACTCCAGTTTGACGTTTCTCCACCCTCAGGTAAACAGTGAGGGTGGCAAAACCTTTTGAACAGTACTTAGTCTCTAGGCATTGGGTCGCCCTCTGACCATCTGCTTCCCTTTGTGTAAAGGAATCTTCGCTGGTTTTTATCCCCGCCTTGGAATACAATATTAAAGGTGAAACATAAACATATTAAAATATCCGGTTCTGTTGGGTCCAGCGGGTCCAAACTGCCCAGTTCTCAATGCCGGAACTGGGACACCATGTGGTCCAAGTTTCAGCCCGCTGCGACCTTCAGAACCGGAGATACACAAATACTACTTAAACCGTTTCCTATTTTAATACAAATTCTCCGCTGTAAATTAAATCACGGTTTTTCACTAAATCCCCATTGAAAACAACGGGCTCCGCCGCCATAGACTTTCAATGGTAAACCGCCGCCATTGGCGGCTATGGGAATCCGCCGCCATAGACTTTCAACGGGGCATCGCCGCCGTTGAAGCCTATGGGGTTTCTCCGCCATAGCCGGTCAATGGGAACCGGCCGCCATTGAAGTCTATGGGAAAAACTCCCGAACCTTTAAGGTGGTCCATACTCCGTCGGGTTGGTCAGAGAGGGTCAAGGATGGTTCTGACTACAGGTACCCCAAACACTGGCCCTCTGAACCCTCCAGAACTGGGGATATGGGCTTATGATTTGTAGCGTTTCTGACTTAGTCGTTTTCTTGTGCTGCTTCTGCCGCCGCCATTGGAACCTATGGCGCGACCCGCTCTACCAGCACAACCCGTTCCGGGGGTCTTGGATTCTGGGACCCGGTAGTGGTCGAGTGAGAGGAGGCCTAGGAACTAGGGGCAAAAAGAATTTTATTTCTGGGTGCCCTAGAACCTAAGATTCCCACGCCACTTGACGTTGAACTCGACTAATCAGTGATCAAAGCTCTTTTTCAGACATTGTGTCCGCTTTGCGATTTGGACGGCGGCCAACTCGTTCCTGGAAAGCGCCGTCGAGGAATCTCCATTGAAGTCAATGAGCCCATTGACTTACAATGGGAAACCGCCGCTCCTCCTCTCGGACGCCACCTGCTGGTATTCACGGGAAACAGGTCCAAAACAGCTAGATCCGCCATTGAAAACAATGGAGCTTCAATGGCGGCCTATGGGACCCTGCAAAATGGTGCCTGAAAAGGCGGGAAAATTAAACAAAGGGCTATAATCACTATACAACTATTAACCCTTGCCCTCCCGGATGGATCCCAGTGTGTGTGTGGTGCAGACACTGACATGATAATAAAACATTGGAACAGGGAACATACATTTTCATGATATAACAGGTGCAAACCACATCCCTGGACCGCAGTCCAGTTAACCCCTTGTCTCCCTGGTGAGGTCAGGGGGTGGCCATATGGGGTGCAACCCCATTAATACCGGGCCAAACCCTCTCTCCCTCCACAATGACTTTGGGCACTAATGCTAAGCCTGCTGTCTCCAAGCACACCTAAATCCTTCTACATCAAGAATTACCCATATTTATCCCCATTTAATTTGTAAGTCGCCTGGTTATTCTTGCTTCCCAAATGCATAACCTTACATTTATCTGTATTAAACATGATCTGCCATTTACCTGCCCAAGTTTCCAGTCTCTGCAAGTCCTTCTGGAAAGAAATTACATCCTGCTCGAGTTCTACTACATTACACAATTTAGTATCAGCAGCAAAGATGGAGACTTTGCTCACGATGCCAACCTCAAGGTCATTACTAAAGTTAAAAAGCAGGGGTCCCAATACCAATCCCTGATGTACTCCACTCATGACCTTAGTCCAACCTGAAATAGTTCCATTTATTACAACTCTCTGTTGTTTATCCTTCAACCAAATTTGAATCCAGGTGCATATATTTTTACCGAGTCTAATTTGCTTTATTTTGTACACCAACCTCGTGTGAAACCGTATCAAAAGTCTTTGCAAAATCTAAGTAGACCACATCAACTGCATTACCCTTGTCTAAATTCCTACTTACCTCCTCAAATAAACAAATAAGGTTAGTTTGGCATTATCTATCCTTCATAAATCCATGCTGACTATTACTAGTAATTTTGTTTTCCATTAGGTATTCCTGAATATTATGCCATATTAAATCTTCAAGTAGCTTCCTCACTATTGAAGTCAGGCTTACAGGTCTGTAATTCCCCGGTTGTGATCTAGCTCCCTTTTTAAATAAAGTCACCACATCTGCTTTACGCCAATCTTGTGGTACTGAGCCTTGGGAAATAGAGTCCTTGAAATGTAATGGTTTGGCTATTAATGAACTTAACACCTTGAGAACTCTTGGATGGATGCCATCGGGGGCAGGTGCCTTATTTACTTTAAGCTGCCTATGAACTTCTTCCTCAGTTAACCAATTGTTCATTAATATAGAGGTTGTGGCTTCCTCCTGCAGAACTACTATTGAAATTGATTCTTCCCTGGTAAACACAGAGGCAAAGAATTTGTTTAATACCTCTGCTATTTCCTTATCTCCAATAATCTGCCTGCCCATCTCACACTGAAAGGGTCCTATATTTTTTCTCATTTTTTTTTAATTAAAAAAGGTACTTAAATACCTTTTTAGGGTTGATCTTAGTTTCTATTGCAATCCCTTTTTCAGTTTCTATTTTTCCTAATTTGATTTCCCTTTTGCAATTTTTCTTACATTCCTTATAATTCTGATATGTGGCCTCTGTCACTACTGACTTCAAGAATCTAAACGCCTGCATCTTCTTTTCTATTTCCTCCCCTACCTGTTTATTTAGCCACATTGGTTTTGACTTATTTCTTTTATACTTATTACCCAAGGGTATACACTGATAAGTGTGTTTTTCTAACAATGTTTTAAAGACTGGCCATTTTATCTTCTACATTTTTCCCTGCAAAAACATCACCCCAATGTATTACTTGTAGATTAGTCCTCGGTTTGTTAAAATCTGCCTTTCTAAAGTTTAAGGTCTTTGTTGAACCCAAGTAATCTATTTTTTGATCATTTATTTCAAATGAGACCATGTTACCCAAATGTTCCAGGACTTGAATATTTGCCATTACTTCACTTCTACCTTGTTTGATATGGCCAAATCCAGTATTGCCCCTCAATAATTTGGGTCATATAATAGTCTTTAAAGCTGCAGTTCAGTCAATATCCTGCATGTGTGTTTTTTTTAATAAATCAGTTCTGTAGTAAGAAAAAGTACTTTTAGCATTTTCTGTTTTTAAAAAAACAACTTTGAAAGACCAATTTTCTTGTATTCTATTTTAACAGCCATTTGCTAAGGCACTGCCCCTTCATGTCCTGTCACAAGCCCTGGCACAACCCTTTGTCAGCCCTGCCCTCCCTCTTGCACGTCAGTGCAGGAGTGCTCATGAATATTCATGAGCTTCCACTGACTGACTGAAGCAGAATATAAACAGATGCCTTCACTAATTATGTCACCAAATTTCGCCGATCAATACATGGAGAACGAATTGACCTGCAGCTATACAGTTCTCTAGGTAATTAGAGATTGCCCACATGAAACTATTGAAGTAAAAAAATGAATAAAAATAAAAAAAAATAAAAAGACTGAACTGCAGCTTTAAGCAGTCCCCAAAAAATGGTTTCCTTTTGCTGTAATGCTAATCTCATTGCCCCAGTCTATGTCTGGATAATTAAAATCACCCATGATGCAAACATGACCTAGTTTTGATGCCTTCTCAATTTGCAACAGTATTTTAGCTTCCTCAAGCTCACAGATATTTGGTGGTTTATAGCATTTTCTTTGTACTTTTACCTCCACTGAATTTCTATCCACAAGGTCTCTACATTTTCATAATTCCATAATTTTAGATCTGGTTTAACATATAAAGCATACACTCCACCTTCTCTTCTATTTGCTTGATCCTTCCAAAAAAAAAAAAAAAAAATGGGAATAACCCTCTAAATAACCTGCCCAGTCATGGAGTATTATCCCACCATGTTTCAGTAATGCCAATGATATCATACTGCTCCTTTGCAGCTATTAATTCAAGCTCCCCCATTTTATCTGTCAGGCTTCTTGCATTAGCATACAGAGAGAACCCAAAAGAAGGGCTCAAAGAACCCCACTAGAATGCACTCATTGCAATAAATCACAAAGCAAAGGCTAAATTACCCTCCTGAGGTCCAACAAACATATCAAATAGGGTTTAAAAAGAGTGACCAAAACAAAAAAGTTTTATTACATCAAATATGACACACTAATTGGTTAAAATTCATAAAATAATTACCCACGTTGGAGGTTTGGAGAGAAAGGAGTTCATGGCCTCTGGATAGCTATAATAAGACTGATAGCAAAACACTCCTTTTCTCCTGCGGTCCTTGGGTTATATAATAACCACAACCACACTGTAGTGAGAGCACTAATGTGCTCAAAATGCAGAATATTTACTCTGAGACTCACACTAGCCCAATAAATGCTATGGAGAACAATGTGTGCATAGATGGTGTAAAAATAGCTTGGATATCAGTTTGTCAAGGGTTAATACCATAGCTTGCTTTGCCACAAAGCCTATGCTGCCAGGAAAGATCATCAAATTGTATCCTCCAGAATTGTAACATAAAACTATGTTGGGTTTACATTTAAACCCATTAGTATTTCATCCATGTATCCAAATCATGGTATACCGAGGAACAACTTGCTGTAATGTATAACCACTTTAAGCACAGCTAGTCCACAGCAAAAAGCCACACTGTAACAGCTATAACATATACCAAAATGAAACCCAGCCTGTAAATAAATAGGCAATATGTTTTGCGTGATTGACACGCTTCATCAGGAGTATCCTCCCCCTGATGAAGCGTGTCAATCACGGGAAACATATGTCGGCAGAGTAGGATGTCGCGGAGGTTGATGTCCCGAAGGAGCTGCAGTCCATGCGGATCTCTACCATTATGGCTTGTATCAGATACTCTCTTATTTGGGTAGAGAATGGAAGCAGGCACACTGTTAGGACCAGTATGTCAGGCCAGAATCTGCACTCATGTTAAGCTTCCATTTTGTCTGAGCATAACTAGTTAAAATTCTTTAGTCAGCCTTTTGCTGAAATATAATTCCTAAATGCACTCAGTTTCTGCTAAATTACATTTCTTTTCTTCCTGCTAAGGATATTGCTAAGATACTTTTGTGTTGTCAATTTCCTGCTGTTTTAGTTAGAATACAATAAACTGGTTCTAACCAAGAAGCAAAATAGTGTAATATAGTTGCTAAAGATTCAAGGTCTCTTTTGATAACAGACAATGAATAAGCTATGTATTCAGACATTGCTTGTATTGGGAAAGACACGTCCCAAAAGTCACGCCACTAATATGTCCTGCCCCCAAATCACGACTCTAATCAAAGCTACGCCCAAGACACACCTAGGATACGCCTATGTTACGCCTCTAACCAATATCTTATTTTTTCTGTATAAAAGTCATTACCCTATGAGTAATAAATTGAGACAAAGGATTTGAAACCTGGCTTGCGTCACGTTTCATTTCGTTCGTCTACCAGGCCTGAAAGTTCCCCAAAGATCGAAGATAACAGTGGCAGGGCGTGAAAGCTTCTCCGGGGAAGTCTGCTGCAAAATGGTGCAGATGGTGTATCCAGTCACAAGGCTTCAGTTTTCTTGGCAGAGGAAAGGCTCCTCTCAGTTTTGAAGCATAGGCGAGGAAATTAAGGTTTTCCTTCAGTTTTGGTGTCCAGAAGTGGGAAATTCACAAAGGTGGTGAGTATATATGTAAATTTTTATATATGATGCTTCACCCCCTCTGCGAATTAAAAAAGACCTAAATTATGCTGGTTAGAGTCCAGATAATTACTGAAGATTGGGTTAGAGTCCCTTTGAACAGAATTATGCTGGTTAGAGTCCAGATAAATTCTGAATTATGACAGGAGAATTTTGTTTGAGTCCCTTTTAAACAGAATTTTTGGTTAGAGTCCAGAAAATTTTGTGCACGACTGAACTGTTATATCTGATCTAGCTGAACGACCATTGTATATTGTGTAAGTATAAATATTGCAATTATTTGTCATAATTAAGCTGTTTTTCTATAAGCTACTAATGGTTTATGCTGGTCTCAGAAATCAATCAGGAATAATAGCTCAGAATAATGGTGTCTGTTTTAATTGTGGTGGTTTTGGTCATTGGCAGAGAGTGTGCCACTATCAGAGTCAGAAGCAGGGAAGTGCTGCTTTGCCCGTGGGGGCTCCGAGTGAAAGTCTCTGTAAAAAAAATAAAAAAACAACACCGCTACCTTATGTAAAAGAGTTTGTTTGTAACCCTGATGAATTTTTTCCTGAATGATTTCTTGTGTGAAAGACACTGTGAAAGTCATGCTGATTATCATGTATGTACAAAAAATATGAATATTAGTTGCTCATGATGAAATCTAAATTTTAAAAGGTTTTAAAAAGGTGTACACCGAATATAGAGAGAAATACCTCACAACAAAAGGGGAGTATATTCAGCTCTGTCCCTGGTTATAGTTTGAAAGGTTTATTCGTCCTGGCCAGGCAGATACTTTTTAAACCGGACACATTTCTTTTCGTTTGTGGTATTTCTATCTTAATAAAAGGAGGGGCACAGCCTCTCCCTTACAGTTTAAAGAATGCGAAGCATTCACATTAAAATTAACTAGCTCTGTGCATAAGCAGTTTATTTATGAGAACAAGGTAATATAGAACTGTCTTCTTTTCCGTAAAGTAGTAAGATAACACATTTCAAGTTTATTTCTACAGGATTAAGATATGTCTTGGGTTGTTTTTGTTTAAAATGCTGGTAAGAGATCACAAACACTGTTTGAATTACTATATTGTATTATATATGTATATAACGCCATTAATGTACATAGCGCTTCAAAAGGAGGGTGTCCGTGGTGGCAGATGCTGCGGGGAGGTTGAGTGGTGTGAGCGGAGTGTGGTGATATCTGTCTTTTAGCAGCATGGAGGTCATCGGTTATTTTAGCGAGAATTGCCTCCGTTAAATAAGCAGTGTAGAAGCCATACAAGACAGGTAGGGTCAATCTTGCTGTTTTTTTAGTCATGGTATAACTGTTGCATGTTTGAAGATATTTTGTTTAGCTTAAGAGAGGGCATAGTTAAAACGGGATAGCATAAGATGTATTGATGGAAGTTTGCAGGAATATGAGATTTCTTTCAGAAGGCATTCAGGGGAATGAGTGGAAGAATATTGCATGCTCTTGTTGGCATAGATTTGGTGTTTATAAGTAATTTGAAATATTCCCGTTATTTAATTTTTGAAAGACCATACAAAATGCAGTTAATATGAATTAGACAGCGAAACCCGTTATCTGCTATTTGTAACTTTGAGGTTTCTGGCTATTTTCCCAGGAAAAAAAAAAAAGCGCTTTGAAAATTATTATTTTTTCTTTTTAAAGTCAGAGTGTCTTTAAAAGTTAATGCTGGCCGTGTGCTCAGCACTTTGCAAAGAGTTCAAAATTATTTGTCTATTTTAAAAGGAAATCTTTTGTTCAGGATTTCAGGATTTTTCTTATATTGTTAATGCCACAGTTGTTAAAAGACCTACTGCAGGTTTTTCTTCTTTTAACACAAGCAGTAAATATTTTTATAGTCACTACACATACAAATCTATTTACCAGTTTAATTTTGCTATATATCAATCAACCTGTTTTCATAACTATTTTTGTATTTTTGTTCACATATATAGATAATATGTGAACAAAAGAGGGGAGATACATACATAGGTTATTGAAGGTCTTTCTGAAATCCCTATAGAGGATCCAGAACTTGATATGTTGTAAATGATACACAATGCACAGCAGGTTCAGAATTTATTATAGCAATATTAACTCCAAGGGCTCTTGCAGTAATAAAAAGTTGCTGCCATACTAACAGGGCTGACAGGCCCCTGGTAAAAAATAATAATACCTTTGCAGATGTCACAGCAAAGCAGGTAGCAAGCCGTCCCTATGTTGAGGGATATATTATATCTGCCAAATTTATAATTTTGTAACCATGTATTCGTTTTTGGGTATGTTCTGGACATAGAGTTAAAGGACAGGGGATATATAATTGCATAAGTGAAAAGGGTATATATTATATACAGGGCATTTCACATTTTTTTTAGCAGAATAGTTACAGTGGAGTGTTTGAGGTGAAAGCCAGGAGTGACTGAGTGTGGGACAATAGCCATGAGTGCAGGCTGTTGGGATGCTTGATTTGTGGGGCGAGTTTTAAGGTTAGTTAGTATTAAATGACTAAAAGGTTGACACCATTTGCATCAGAGAAAATGGCAGATGGCAGTTAGGTATGAATGAGATTGTGTATTGGGAGAAGAGAGATTGATGTGTAGTTTGAGGCAGTGTTTTTGTCCCCATGTTTGAAGATTGGGACAGCTCTGGCAGTTTTCCAGGTCTTAGGGATATGGCCTGCAGACAGGATAGAGTTGATTATGGAAGCAATTGGTTTGGCACAGGCTGAGGTACCAAGTTTTAGGAACTTGGATTGTAGCAAAGTCAAGTCCACATTGGTTGCTTAGTTTAAAATTTGAGGAGCGTTAATAGGGAATATCTCTGTTTAATATGCGGATGCTAATAATAGTAGTAACCATATTAATACAAGAATTTATTTCTAGGTATAAATTCTCTCCCTATGAGACACTTATGGGATGAGTTATGACCATCAGTAGTTCAAAGTAACGAATTAAGGACCACGTTATTGGTAATAAAACAATTAATAAGTATTGCATGCAACTAATATATATTTTTGAGTCTTTCTAGGCACAGGTTAAAGCTGAAAGTGCACCTACGCAAGACGGGTTAATGGTCAAGCATTTTCTACGCAAGCACGCTCTTCATCCCAGATGAAAAGGCCATTTAAATACTTGAGAGTAGAAAAAGCAGGATATTCAGCGCTCGTGCTGTATGGAAATGTGGATAGTCCCTTTGCAGCATGTACATAGAGCGTCTCCCCGAAAGCTCCCACTTCAAGGTGATCCCCCCTGAGACGGGGGGAGGACACCCTGAAAAACAAGGTATAAAAAATGCACAGATGCGCACCAGGGATTAGTGATAAGTAATTTATTAAAAATGTACACAGATACTGAGGGGATCCAACCCCACCACAGATGAAGGGCTAAGCAGCTATAAGCTCAGTACCACTAGAGAGTACCTCCAATATTAACTAAACCCTAAGCTGCATAGCATACAGTTTACAATAAAAATGCATTAGGAATAAAACATGAAATAAACATGAAAACTAGAGGTCACGACAGGTCATCCTGCGCGTGTTTGCTGGCAAGCTGTGACGGAGCCTGCAGGAGACAGCAGCGGTGTTTTCCATCTTCGCGGTGCCGAGATCCGGATCCTCTGCAGTCACCGCGAGCCCGCTACCTGTCTCAGTGTGAGTGTCCTTCTCCCCTTGCCAGTTGTTTTATCCTATGGCGGTTTCATTACAAATCGTTAGATAGTTTTCATGTTTAATTCATGTTTTATTCCTAATGCATTTTTATTGTAAAATAGCTCTAGACTATATTTTAGCCTCAAAAGGGAGGGGCATGTATACGCCATAGTTAAAGCGCAATGTTGTGTATTTATCCAGGATTTAGGGACCATGGGGACTTGGTGGTTGGATTGATTTGCTTTGAGCGAAGCTAGCGAATGTTTTTGTATGTGTGTGTTTGTCCTACTCATTGCTCTCTATGTATTAAGTACAGCAAAACTCTGATCCAGAAGTGCGTTGCAACCCCCACCGACGCTATGCCTCTCTGCGGTGATGATGTCGCCAGTCCCCCAGAAGAAGAGACCGAAGAAGAAATCAACTGGGCTGATATAATGGCCGGAAAAGAAAGGAATGAAGTTATGCACAACTTGGACATCTTGGTCCATCAGGACTATGAAATGGTTAACTGTTCTTTAAATAGACCGTCTCTTAAGGATATGGGGGGACTGAGAAGACTGGATATGAGGAAGGTGGGAGGTCACCAAGGGCCGTGAGTCAACCACAAGGAAAGTATCACAAGTCAGCCATTTTGACCATAGCAGCCATGTTGGTCCGTTTTGCCATTCTGAGTAAATGCAGTATGAAAGATGCGTGCAAGAAGAATGTTTGTGCAATTGCTCTTAGCAGAAATTAGCCCCCACCAATTCTCACAAATAGCTGACCCTTAAATTATGTGACATATTGAGATGTAAGCCATTTTCTAATCTATAGAAACATTTAATGATATATATATATATATATATATATATATATATTGGTTGTGTGGCATGTGGGCCACTAAGATTGTACCCTGCAATCACACTGCCCCTTGTTATCTGGGTTTCATCCTTCCCACTTTCTATGTATCTGACACGTTACCCCAAGGAAGGCTAAGAAATCGAAAAGATCTGACCAGGACCATTAGTCCAACCCACATTGCAGCTGGGGTTTTTATACCTAGTTTAGGTGTTCTGGATCTCTATTCTAAATTAAGTGATCTTATGGTAAATATTGATGATGCTCTTAATCAGCCAAGTGATGCTATTATCCGTTTGACTAATGAACAAGAGCAGATCCGAACAGTATCATTACAGAATAGAATGGCTCTTGATTATCTGCTAGCCTCACAAGGAGGTGTTTGTAAACTTGTAGGACAGAAGTGCTGTGCCTATATTGAGGATGAGTCTGGCGCTATTCATCAAGATATAGATAAGCTATAGGTAATTCAGGCTAGGATGCGTAAAGAATCCTCAGGCCTTAGCTTAAATTGGATGTCAGGACTCACTAGTTGGATCGGAGAATTGGGTATGAAAATTCTCTATGGTTTTATTGTAGTGATTAGCATAATCGCAGCAATTTTTGTTATTTTTCACTGTGCTAAGTGTGCAATGCTTTCATTTGTCTCAAGGAAACCTTCAGTTTCATCTCACGCCATGTAGGCAACTAATAATTCATATGTGGCCATGAACAGAGTCTATGATACTATTGGTCCCCATAAGGCCATAGTCATAGAGGAGC
Organism: Ascaphus truei; assembly: GCF_040206685.1. Classification (NCBI taxonomy): domain Eukaryota; kingdom Metazoa; phylum Chordata; class Amphibia; order Anura; family Ascaphidae; genus Ascaphus; species Ascaphus truei. The sequence goes on along the minus strand of NC_134497.1, from coordinate 39,613,894 downwards.
GTACCTAGTAAGGGTATTTGTTCTTTTAGAGAACAAAAAGGAGGGAATTGTTAGGACCAGTATGTCAGGCCAGAATCTGCACTCGTGTTAAGCTTCCATTTTGTCTGAGCATAACTAGTTAAGATTCTGTAGTCAGCCTTTTGCTGAAATATAATTCCTAAATGCACTCAGTTTCTGCTAAATTACATTTCTTTTCTTCCTGCTAAGGATATTGCTAAGATACTTTTGTGTTGTCAATT
>NC_134497.1:39601155-39603655 GCF_040206685.1 Ascaphus truei | reverse complement strand
AGTGTGTGTGTATATGGGAGTGTGTGTGTGTATATGGGAGAGTGTGTGTGTATATGGGAGAGTGTGTGTATATGGGAGAGTGTGTGTGTATATGGGAGTGAGTGTGTGTATATGGGAGTGAGTGTGTGTATATGTGAGTGTGTGTGTATATGTGAGTGAGTGTGTGTGTATATGTGAGTGAGTGTGTGTGTGTATGTGAGTGAGTGTGTGTGTATATATGGGAGCGAGTGTGTGTGTGTATATATGGGAGTGTGTGTGTGTGTATATGGGAGTGTGTGTGTGTGTGTGTGTGTATATGGGAGTGAGTGTCTATATGGGAGTGTGTGTGTGTGTGTGTGTGTGTGTGTGTGTGTGTGTGTGTGTGTGTGTGTGTGTGTGTGTAAATGTGAGTGAGTGTGTGTGTATATGGGAGTGAGTGTGTATATGTGAGTGTGTGTATATGTGAGTGAGTGTGTGTGTATATGGGAGTGAGTGTGTGTGTGTGTGTGTATATGGGAGCGAGTGTTTGTGTGTGTATATATGGGAGCGAGTGTGTGTGTGTGTGTGTGTGTGTGTGTGTATGTATATGGGAGTGAGTGTCTGTATGGGAGTGTGTGTATATGGGAGTGTGTGTGTATATGGGAGTGTGTGTGTATATGGGAGTGTGTGTGTATATGGGAGTGTGTGTGTATATGGGAGTGTGTGTGTATATGGGAGTGTGTGTGTATATGGGAGTGTGTGTGTATATGGGAGTGTGTGTGTGTATATGGGAGTGTGTGTGTGTATATGGGAGTGTGTGTGTGTATATGGGAGTGTGTGTGTGTATATGGGAGTGTGTGTGTATATGGGAGTGTGTGTGTATATGGGAGTGTGTATATATGTGAGTGTGTGTGTGTGTGTGTGTGTGTGTGTATATGGGAGTGTGTGTGTATATGGGAGTGTGTGTGTGTGTGTGTGTGTGTATATGGGAGTGTGTGTGTGTGTGTGTATATGGGAGTGTGTGTGTGTATATGGGAGTGTGTGTGTGTATATGGGAGTGTGTGTGTGTGTATATGGGAGTGTGTGTGTGTATATGCAAGTGTGTGTGTATATGGGAGTGTGTGTGTATATGGGAGTGTGTGTGTGTATATGGGAGAGTGTGTGTATATGGGAGAGTGTGTGTATATGGGAGAGTGTGTGTATATGGGAGAGTGTGTGTGTATATGGGAGAGTGTGAGTGTATATGGGAGAGTGTGAGAGTGTGTGTGTATATGGGAGAGTGTGTGTGTATATGGGAGAGTGTGTGTGTATATGGGAGTGTGTGTATATGTGAGTGAGTGTGTGTATATGTGAGTGAGTGTGTGTGTATATGTGAGTGAGTGTGTGTGTATATGTGAGTGAGTGAGTGTGTATATGGGAGTGAGTGTGTGTGTATATGGGAGTGAGTGTGTGTGTATATGGGAGTGAGTGTGTGTGTGTATATGGGAGTGAGTGTGTGTGTATATGGGAGTGAGTGTATGTGTATATGGGAGTGAGTGTATGTGTGTGTATATGGGAGCGAGTGTGTGTGTGTGTGTGTGTGTGTGTGTGTGTGTGTGTGTGTGTGTGTGTGTGTGTGTATATGGGAGTGAGTGTCTATATGGGAGTGAGTGTGTATGGGAGTGAGTGTGTATGGGAGTGTGTGTGTATGGGAGTGTGTGTGTATGGGAGTGTGTGTGTATGGGAGTGTGTGTGTATGGGAGTGTGTGTGTATGGGAGTGTGTGTATGGGAGTGTGTGTGTATATGGGAGTGTGTGTGTGTATATGGGAGTGTGTGTATATGGGAGTGTGTGTGTATATGGGAGTGTGTGTATATGGGAGTGTGTGTGTATATGGGAGTGTGTGTGTATATGGGAGTGTGTGTATATGGGAGTCTGTGTATATGGGAGTGTGTGTATATGGGAGTGTGTGTATATGGGAGTGTGTGTGTGTGTATATGGGAGAGTGTGAGAGTGTGTGTGTATATGGGAGAGTGTGTGTGTATATGGGAGATTGTGTGTGTATATGGGAGTGTGTGTATATGGGAGTGAGTGTGTGTATATGTGAGTGAGTGTGTGTGTGTGTGTGTGTGTGTGTGTGTGTGTGTGTGTGTGTGTGTGTGTGTGTGTGTGTGAGTGTGTGTGTATGTGAGTGTGTGTATATGTGAGTGAGTGTGTGTGTATATGTGAGTGAGTGTGTGTGTATATGGGAGTAAGTGTGTGTGTATATGGGAGTGAGTGTATGTGTATATGGGAGTGAGTGTATGTGTGTGTATATGGGAGTGAGTGTATGTGTGTGTATATGGGAGTGAGTGTGTGTGTTTGTATATGGGAGTGAGTGTGTGTGTGTATATATGTGAGCGAGTGTGTGTGTGTGTGTGTGTGTGTGTGTGTGTGTGTGTGTGTGTGTGTGTGTGTGTGTGGGAGTGAGTGTCTATATGGGAGTGAGTGTCTATATGGGAGTGAGTGTCTATATGGGAGTGTGTGTGTATGGGAGTGTGTGTGTATGGGAGTGTGTGTGCATG
>NC_134497.1:39583655-39586155 GCF_040206685.1 Ascaphus truei | reverse complement strand
TGTGTGTGTATATGTGAGTGCGTGTGTGTGTGTATATGGGAGTGAGTGTATGTGTATATGGGAGTGAGTGTATGTGTATATGGGAGTGAGTGTATGTGTGTGTATATGGGAGTGAGTGTGTGTGTGTATATATGGGAGCGAGTGTGTGTGTGTGTGTGTGTGTGTGTGTGTGTGTGTGTGTGTGTGTGTGTGTGTGTGTGTGTGTATGGGAGTGAGTGTCTATATGGGAGTGAGTGTCTATATGGGAGTGAGTGTCTATATGGGAGTGAGTGTCTATATGGGAGTGATTGTCTATATGGGAGTGAGTGTCTATATGGGAGTGAGTGTCTATATGGGAGTGTGTGTGTATGGGAGTGTGTGTGCATGGGAGTGTGTGTGTGTGTGCATGGGAGTGTGTGTGTGTGTGTGTGTGTGTGTGTGTGTGTGTGTGTGTGTGTGTGTGTGTGTGTGTGTGTGTGTGTGTGTGTGTGTGTGTGGGAGTGAGTGTGTGTGTGTATGTGGGAGTGAGTGTGTGTGTGTATATGGGAGTGTGTGTGTGTGTGTGTGTGTGTGTGTGTGTGTGTGTGTGTGTGTGTGCGTGTGTGTGTGTGGGAGTGAGTGTGTGTGTGTATGGGAGTGAGTGTGTATGGGAGTGAGTGTATATGGGAGTGAGTGTGTGTGTGTGTGTGTGTGTGTGTGTGTATATGGGAGTGAGTGTGTGTGTGTGTGTGTGTGTGTGTGTGTGTGTGTGTGTGTATGGGAGTGAGTGTGTGTGTATATGGGAGTGAGTGTGTGTGTATATGGGAGTGAGTGTGTGTGTATATGGGAGTGAGTGTGTGTGTATATGGGAGTGAGTGTGTGTGTATATGGGAGTGAGTGTGTGTGTATATGGGAGTGAGTGTGTGTGTATACGGGAGTGAGTGTGTGTGTATACGGGAGTGAGTGTGTGTGTATACGGGAGTGAGTGTGTGTGTATATGGGAGTGTATATGGGAGTGAGTGTGTGTATATGGGAGTGAGAGTGAGTGTGTGTGTGTGTGTGTGTGTGTGTGTGTGTGTGTGTGTGTGTGTGTATATGGGAGTGTGTGTGTGTGTGTGTGTGTGTGTGTGTGTGTGTATATGGGAGTGTGTGTGTGTGTGTGTGTGTGTGTGTGTGTGTGTATATGGGAGTGTGTGTGTGTGTGTGTGTGTGTGTGTGTGTGTGTGTGTGTGTGTGTGTGTGTGTGTGTGTGTGTGTGTGTGTGTGTGTGTGTGTGTGTATGGGAGTGTGTGTGTGTGTGTGTGTATGTATATGGGAGTGTGTGTGTATGTATATGGGAGTGTGTGTGTATGTATATGGGAGTGTGTGTGTGTATGGGAGTGTGTGTGTGTATGGGTGTGTGTGTGTATATGGGAGTGTGTGTGTATATGGGAGTGTGTGTGTATATGGGAGTGTGTGTGTATATGGGAGTGTGTGTGTGTATATGGGAGTGTGTGTGTATATGGGAGTGTGTGTGTGTATATGGGAGAGTGTGTGTGTATATGGGAGAGTGTGTGTATATGGGAGAGTGTGTGTGTATATGGGAGTGAGTGTGTGTATATGGGAGTGAGTGTGTGTATATGTGAGTGTGTGTGTATATGTGAGTGAGTGTGTGTGTATATGTGAGTGAGTGTGTGTGTGTATGTGAGTGAGTGTGTGTGTATATATGGGAGCGAGTGTGTGTGTGTATATATGGGAGTGTGTGTGTGTGTATATGGGAGTGTGTGTGTGTGTGTGTGTGTATATGGGAGTGAGTGTCTATATGGGAGTGTGTCTATATGGGAGTGTGTGTGTGTGTGTGTGTGTGTGTGTGTGTGTGTGTGTGTGTGTGTGTGTGTGTGTGTGTGTGTGTGTAAATGTGAGTGAGTGTGTGTGTATATGGGAGTGAGTGTGTATATGTGAGTGTGTGTATATGTGAGTGAGTGTGTGTGTATATGGGAGTGAGTGTGTGTGTGTGTGTGTATATGGAAGCGAGTGTTTGTGTGTGTATATATGGGAGCGAGTGTGTGTGTGTGTGTGTGTGTGTGTGTGTGTGTGTGTGTGTGTGTGTGTGTATGTGTGTGTATGTATATGGGAGTGAGTGTCTGTATGGGAGTGTGTGTATATGGGAGTGTGTGTGTATATGGGAGTGTGTGTGTATATGGGAGTGTGTGTGTATATGGGAGTGTGTGTGTATATGGGAGTGTGTGTGTATATGGGAGTGTGTGTGTATATGGGAGTGTGTGTGTATATGGGAGTGTGTGTGTATATGGGAGTGTGTGTGTATATGGGAGTGTGTGTGTGTATATGGGAGTGTGTGTGTGTATATGGGAGTGTGTGTGTATATGGGAGAGTGTGTGTATATATGTGAGTGTGTGTGTATATGGGAGAGTGTGTGTATATATGTGAGTGTGTGTGTGTGTGTGTGTGTGTGTATATGGGAGTGTGTGTGTATATGGGAGTGTGTGTGTGTGTGTGTGTATATGGGAGTGTGTGTGTGTGTGTATATGGGAGTGTGTGTGTG
>NC_134497.1:39478655-39578655 GCF_040206685.1 Ascaphus truei | reverse complement strand
GAGTGTGTGTATATGGGAGTGTGTGTGTGTATATGGGAGTGAGTGTGTGTATATGGGAGTGAGTGTGTGTATATGGGAGTGAGTGTGTGTATGTGAGTGAGTGTGTGTATATGTGAGTGTGTGTGTATATGTGAGTGTGTGTGTGTGTGTGTGTATGTGAGTGAGTGTGTGTGTATATATGGGAGCGAGTGTGTGTGTGTATATATGGGAGTGTGTGTGTGTGTGTGTGTGTGTGTGTGTATATGGGAGTGTGTGTGTGTGTGTGTATATGGGAGTGAGTGTCTATATGGGAGTGTGTGTGTGTGTGTGTGTGTGTGTGTGTGTGTGTGTGTGTGTGTGTGTGTGTGTGTGTGTGTGTGTGTGTGTGTGTGTGTGTGTGTATGTGTGTGTGTGTGTATATGGGAGTGTGTGTGTATATGGGAGTGTGTGTGTATATGGGAGTGTGTGTGTATATGGGAGTGTGTGTGTATATGGGAGTGTGTGTGTATATGGGAGTGTGTGTGTATATGGGAGTGTGTGTGTATATGGGAGTGTGTGTGTATATGGGAGTGTGTGTGTGTATGGGAGTGTGTGTGTATATGGGAGTGTGTGTGTATATGGGAGTGTGTGTGTATATGGGAGAGTGTGTGTATATATGTGAGTGTGTGTGTGTGTGTGTGTGTATATGGGAGTGTGTGTGTATATGGGAGTGTGTGTGTGTGTGTATATGGGTGTGTGTGTGTGTATATGGGAGTGTGTGTGTGTATATGGGAGTGTGTGTGTGTATATGGGAGTGTGTGTGTGTATATGGGAGTGTGTGTGTGTATATGGGAGTGTGTGTGTGTGTGTATATGGGAGTGTGTGTGTGTATATGGGAGTGTGTGTGTGTATATGGGAGTGTGTGTGTGTATATGGGAGTGTGTGTGTGTATATGGGAGTGTGTGTGTATATGGGAGTGTGTGTGTATATGGGAGTGTGTGTGTGTGTGTATATGGGAGAGTGTGTGTGTATATGGGAGAGTGTGTGTATATGGGAGAGTGTGTGTATATGGGAGAGTGTGTGTATATGGGAGAGTGTGTGTGTATATGGGAGAGTGTGAGAGTGTGTGTGTATATGGGAGAGTGTGAGAGTGTGTGTGTATATGGGAGAGTGTGTGTATATGGAAGAGTGTGTGTGTATATGGGAGTGTGTGTATATGGGAGTGTGTGTATATGTGAGTGAGTGTGTGTATATGTGAGTGAGTGTGTGTGTATATGTGAGTGAGTGTGTGTATATGTGAGTGAGTGTGTATATGGGAGTGAGTGTGTGTATATGGGAGTGAGTGTGTGTGTATATGGGAGTGAGTGTGTGTGTGTATATGGGAGTGAGTGTGTGTGTATATGGGAGTGAGTGTATGTGTATATGGGAGTGAGTGTATGTGTGTGTATATGGGAGCGAGTGTGTGTGTGTGTGTCTATATGGGAGTGTGTGTCTATATGGGAGTGAGTGTGTATGGGAGTGAGTGTGTATGGGAGTGTGTGTGTATGGGAGTGTGTGTGTATGGGAGTGTGTGTGTATGGGAGTGTGTGTGTGTATGGGAGTGTGTGTGTATATGGGAGTGTGTGTGTATATGGGAGTGTGTGTGTATATGGGAGTGTGTGTGTATATGGGAGTGTGTGTGTATATGGGAGTGTGTGTGTATATGGGAGTGTGTGTATATGGGAGTGTGTGTGTATATGGGAGTGTGTGTGTATATGGGAGTGTGTGTGTATATGGGAGTGTGTGTATATGGGAGTGTGTGTATATGGGAGTGTGTGTATATGGGAGTGTGTGTGTGTGTGTGTGTATATGGGAGAGTGTGAGAGTGTGTGTGTATATGGGAGATTGTGTGTGTATATGGGAGTGTGTGTATATGGGAGTGAGTGTGTGTATATGTGAGTGAGTGTGTGTGTGTATGTGAGTGTGTGTATATGTGAGTGAGTGTGTGTGTATATGTGAGTGAGTGTGTGTGTATATGTGAGTGAGTGTGTGTGTATATGTGAGTGAGTGTGTGTGTGTATATGGGAGTGAGTGTATGTGTATATGGGAGTGAGTGTATGTGTATATGGGAGTGAGTGTATGTGTGTGTATATGGGAGTGAGTGTGTGTGTGTATATATGGGAGCGAGTGTGTGTGTGTGTGTGTGTGTGTGTGTGTGTGTGTGTGTGTGTGTATGGGAGTGAGTGTCTATATGGGAGTGAGTGTCTATATGGGAGTGAGTGTCTATATGGGAGTGAGTGTCTATATGGGAGTGATTGTCTATATGGGAGTGAGTGTCTATATGGGAGTGAGTGTCTATATGGGAGTGTGTGTGTATGGGAGTGTGTGTGCATGGGAGTGTGTGTGTGTGTGCATGGGAGTGTGTGTGTGTGTGTGTGTGTGTGTGTGTGTGTGTGTGTGTGTGTGTGTGTGTGTGTGTGTGTGTGTGTGTGTGTGTGTGGGAGTGAGTGTGTGTGTGTATGTGGGAGTGAGTGTGTGTGTGTATATGGGAGTGTGTGTGTGTGTGTGTGTGTGTGTGTGTGTGTGTGTGTGTGTGTGTGTGTGTGTGTGTGTGTGTGTGTGTGTGTGTGTGTGTGCGTGTGTGGGAGTGAGTGTGTGTGTGTATGGGAGTGAGTGTGTATGGGAGTGAGTGTATATGGGAGTGAGTGTGTGTGTGTGTGTGTGTGTGTGTGTGTATATGGGAGTGAGTGTGTGTGTGTGTGTGTGTGTGTGTGTGTGTGTGTGTGTGTGTGTGTGTGTGTGTGTGTGTGTGTGTGTGTGTGTGTATGGGAGTGAGTGTGTGTGTATATGGGAGTGAGTGTGTGTGTGTGTGTGTGTGTGTGTGTGTATATGGGAGTGAGTGTGTGTGTATATGGGAGTGAGTGTGTGTGTATATGGGAGTGAGTGTGTGTGTATATGGGAGTGAGTGTGTGTGTATACGGGAGTGAGTGTGTGTGTATACGGGAGTGAGTGTGTGTGTATACGGGAGTGAGTGTGTGTGTATATGGGAGTGAGTGTATATGGGAGTGAGTGTATATGGGAGTGAGTGTATATGGGAGTGAGTGTGTGTATATGGGAGTGAGTGCACGTATATGTGAGTGAGTGTGTGTATATGTGAGTGAGTGTGTATATGTGAGTGAGTGTGTATATGTGAGTGAGTGTGTATATGTGAGTGAGTGTGTGTGTATATGGGAGTGAGTGTGTGTGTGTCTATGGGAGTGAGTGAGTGTGTGTGTGTGTGTGTGTGTATATGGGAGCGAGTGTGTGTGTGTGTATATATGGGAGTGAGTGTGTGTGTATATGGGAGTGAGTGTGTGTGTATATGGGAGTGAGTGTGTGTGTATATGGGAGTGAGTGTATATGGGAGTGAGTGTATATGGGAGTGAGTGTGTGTATATGGGAGTGAGTGTGTGTATATGGGCGTGAGTGTGTGTATATGGGAGTGTGTGTGTGTATATGGGAGTGAGTGCACGTATATGTGAGTGAGTGTGTGTATATGTGAGTGAGTGTGTATATGTGAGTGAGTGTGTGTGTGTATATGGGAGTGAGTGTGTGTGTGTATATGGGAGTGAGTGTGTGTGTATATGGGAGTGTGTGTGTGTGTGTGTGTGTGTGTGTGTGTGTGTATGGGAGTGTGTGTGTGTGTGTGTGTGTGTGTGTGTGTGTGTGTGTGTGTGTGTGTGTGTGTGTGTGTGTGTGTGTGTGTGTGTGTGTATATGGGAGTGAGTGTGTGTGTGTATATGGGAGTGTGTGTGTGTGGGTATATATGGGAGTGAGTGTGTGTGTGTGTATGGGAGTGAGTGTATATGGGAGTGTGTGTGTGTGTGTGTGTATATATGGGAGTGAGTGTGTGTGTGTATGGGAGTGAGTGTGTATGGGAGTGAGTGTGTGTGTGTGTATATGGGAGTGTGTGTGTGTGTGTGTGTGTATATGGGAGTGAGTGTGTGTATATGGGAGTGAGTGTGTGTGTGTATATGGGAGTGAGTGTGTGTATATGGGAGTGAGTGTGTGTATATGGGAGTGAGTGTGTGTGTATATGGGAGTGAGTGTGTGTGTATATAGGAGTGAGTGTGTGTGTATATGGGAGTGAGTGTGTGTGTATATGGGAGTGAGTGTGTGTGTATATGGGAGTGAGTGTGTGTATATGGGAGTGAGTGTGTGTATATGGGAGTGTGTGTGTGTATATGGGAGTGAGTGCACGTATATGTGAGTGAGTGTGTGTATATGTGAGTGAGTGTGTATATGTGAGTGAGTGTGTATATGTGAGTGAGTGTGTGTGTGTATATGGGAGTGAGTGTGTGTGTGTGTGTGTGTGTGTGTGTGTGTGTGTATATGGGAGCGAGTGTGTGTGTGTGTATATATGGGAGCGAGTGTGTGTGTGTGTGTGTGTGTGTGTGTGTGTGTGTGTGTATGGGAGTGTGTGTGTATGGGAGTGTGTGTGTATGGGAGTGTGTGTGTATGGGAGTGTGTGTGTATGGGAGTGTGTGTGTATGGGAGTGTGTGTGTATGGGAGTGTGTGTGTATGGGAGTGTGTGTGTATGGGAGTGTGTGTGTATGGGAGTGTGTGTATATGGGAGTGTGTGTATATGGGAGTGTGTGTATATGGGAGTGAGTGTGTGTATATGTGAGTGAGTGTGTGTGTATATGTGAGTGTGTGTGTATATGGGAGCGAGTGTGTGTGTGTGTATGGGAGCGAGTGTGTGTGTGTGTGTATATGGGAGCGAGTGTGTGTGTGTGTATATATGGGAGCGAGTGTGTGTGTGTGTGTGTATATGGGTGTGTGTGTGTGTGTGTATATGGGAGTGTGTGTGTGTGTATGGGAGTGTGTGTGTGTATGGGAGTGTGTGTGTATATGGGAGTGTGTGTGTATATGGGAGTGTGTGTGTATATGGGAGTGTGTGTGTATATGGGAGTGTGTGTGTATATGGGAGTGTGTGTGTGTATATGGGAGTGTGTGTGTATATGGGAGTGTGTGTATGTATATGGGAGTGTGTGTGTGTATATGGGAGTGTGTGTGTGTATATGGGAGTGTGTGTGTGTATATGGGAGTGTGTGTGTGTATATGGGAGTGTGTGTGTATATGGGAGTGTGTGTGTGTGTATATGGGAGTGTGTGTGTATATGGGAGTGTGTGTGTATATGGGAGTGTGTGTATATGGGAGTGTGTGTATATGGGAGTGAGTGTGTGTATATGGGAGTGAGTGTGTGTATATGGGAGTGAGTGTGTGTATATGGGAGTGAGTGTGTGTATATGGGAGTGTGTGTGTGTATATGGGAGCGAGTGTGTGTGTGTATATGGGAGTGTGTGTGTGTGTGTGTATATATGGGAGTGTGTGTGTGTGTGTGTGTGTGTGTGTGTGTGTGTGTGTGTGTGTGTGTGTGTGTGTGTGTGTGTGTGTGTGTGTGTGTATGGGAGTGTGTGTGTGTGTATGGGAGTGTGTGTGTATATGGGAGTGTGTGTGTGTATATGGGAGAGTGTGTGTGTATATGGGAGAGTGTGTGTGTATATGGGAGAGTGTGTGTGTATATGGGAGAGTGTGAGAGTGTGTGTGTATATGGGAGAGTGTGAGAGTGTGTGTGTATATGGGAGAGTGTGTGTATATGGAAGAGTGTGTGTGTATATGGGAGTGTGTGTATATGGGAGTGTGTGTATATGTGAGTGAGTGTGTGTATATGTGAGTGAGTGTGTGTGTATATGTGAGTGAGTGTGTGTATATGTGAGTGAGTGTGTATATGGGAGTGAGTGTGTGTATATGGGAGTGAGTGTGTGTGTATATGGGAGTGAGTGTGTGTGTGTATATGGGAGTGAGTGTGTGTGTATATGGGAGTGAGTGTATGTGTATATGGGAGTGAGTGTATGTGTGTGTATATGGGAGCGAGTGTGTGTGTGTGTGTCTATATGGGAGTGTGTGTCTATATGGGAGTGAGTGTGTATGGGAGTGTGTGTGTATGGGAGTGTGTGTGTATGGGAGTGTGTGTGTGTATGGGAGTGTGTGTGTATATGGGAGTGTGTGTGTATATGGGAGTGTGTGTGTATATGGGAGTGTGTGTGTATATGGGAGTGTGTGTGTATATGGGAGTGTGTGTGTATATGGGAGTGTGTGTATATGGGAGTGTGTGTGTATATGGGAGTGTGTGTATATGGGAGTGTGTGTGTATATGGGAGTGTGTGTATATGGGAGTGTGTGTATATGGGAGTGTGTGTATATGGGAGTGTGTGTGTGTGTGTGTGTGTATATGGGAGAGTGTGAGAGTGTGTGTGTATATGGGAGATTGTGTGTGTATATGGGAGTGTGTGTATATGGGAGTGAGTGTGTGTATATGTGAGTGAGTGTGTGTGTGTATGTGAGTGTGTGTATATGTGAGTGAGTGTGTGTGTGTATATGTGAGTGAGTGTGTGTGTATATGTGAGTGAGTGTGTGTGTGTATATGGGAGTGAGTGTGTGTGTGTATATGGGAGTGAGTGTATGTGTATATGGGAGTGAGTGTATGTGTGTGTATATGGGAGTGAGTGTGTGTGTGTATATATGGGAGCGAGTGTGTGTGTGTGTGTGTGTGTGTGTGTGTGTGTGTGTGTGTATGGGAGTGAGTGTCTATATGGGAGTGAGTGTCTATATGGGAGTGAGTGTCTATATGGGAGTGAGTGTCTATATGGGAGTGAGTGTCTATATGGGAGTGATTGTCTATATGGGAGTGAGTGTCTATATGGGAGTGAGTGTCTATATGGGAGTGTGTGTGTATGGGAGTGTGTGTGCATGGGAGTGTGTGTGTGTGTGCATGGGAGTGTGTGTGTGTGTGTGTGTGTGTGTGTGTGTGTGTGTGTGGGAGTGAGTGTGTGTGTGTATGTGGGAGTGAGTGTGTGTGTGTATATGGGAGTGTGTGTGTGTGTGTGTGTGTGTGTGTGTGTGTGTGGGAGTGAGTGTGTGTGTGTATGGGAGTGAGTGTGTATGGGAGTGAGTGTATATGGGAGTGAGTGTGTGTGTGTGTGTGTGTGTGTGTGTGTGTGTGTATATGGGAGTGAGTGTGTGTGTGTGTGTGTGTGTGTGTGTGTGTGTGTGTGTGTATATGGGAGTGAGTGTGTGTGTATATGGGAGTGAGTGTGTGTGTGTGTGTGTGTGTGTGTGTGTGTGTATATGGGAGTGAGTGTGTGTGTATATGGGAGTGAGTGTGTGTGTATATGGGAGTGAGTGTGTGTGTATACGGGAGTGAGTGTGTGTGTATACGGGAGTGAGTGTGTGTGTATACGGGAGTGAGTGTGTGTGTATATGGGAGTGAGTGTATATGGGAGTGAGTGTATATGGGAGTGAGTGTATATGGGAGTGTGTGTGTGTATATGGGAGTGAGTGCACGTATATGTGAGTGAGTGTGTGTATATGTGAGTGAGTGTGTATATGTGAGTGAGTGTGTATATGTGAGTGAGTGTGTGTGTGTATATGGGAGTGAGTGTGTGTGTGTGTGTGTGTGTGTGTGTGTGTGTGTGTGTATATGGGAGCGAGTGTGTGTGTGTGTATATATGGGAGCGAGTGTGTGTGTGTGTGTGTGTGTGTGTGTGTGTGTGTGTGTGTGTGTGTATGGGAGTGTGTGTGTATGGGAGTGTGTGTGTATGGGAGTGTGTGTGTATGGGAGTGTGTGTGTATGGGAGTGTGTGTGTATGGGAGTGTGTGTGTATGGGAGTGTGTGTGTATGGGAGTGTGTGTGTATGGGAGTGTGTGTATATGGGAGTGTGTGTATATGGGAGTGTGTGTATATGGGAGTGAGTGTGTGTATATGTGAGTGAGTGTGTGTGTATATGTGAGTGTGTGTGTATATGGGAGCGAGTGTGTGTGTGTGTATGGGAGCGAGTGTGTGTGTGTGTGTATATGGGAGCGAGTGTGTGTGTGTGTATATATGGGAGCGAGTGTGTGTGTGTGTGTATATGGGTGTGTGTGTGTGTGTGTATATGGGAGTGTGTGTGTGTGTATGGGAGTGTGTGTGTGTATGGGAGTGTGTGTGTATATGGGAGTGTGTGTGTATATGGGAGTGTGTGTGTATATGGGAGTGTGTGTGTATATGGGAGTGTGTGTGTATATGGGAGTGTGTGTGTGTATATGGGAGTGTGTGTGTATATGGGAGTGTGTGTATGTATATGGGAGTGTGTGTGTGTATATGGGAGTGTGTGTGTGTATATGGGAGTGTGTGTGTGTATATGGGAGTGTGTGTGTGTATATGGGAGTGTGTGTGTATATGGGAGTGTGTGTGTGTGTATATGGGAGTGTGTGTGTATATGGGAGTGTGTGTGTATATGGGAGTGTGTGTATATGGGAGTGTGTGTATATGGGAGTGAGTGTGTGTATATGGGAGTGAGTGTGTGTATATGGGAGTGAGTGTGTGTATATGGGAGTGAGTGTGTGTATATGGGAGTGTGTGTGTGTATATGGGAGCGAGTGTGTGTGTGTATATGGGAGTGTGTGTGTGTGTGTGTATATATATGGGAGTGTGTGTGTGTGTGTGTGTGTGTGTGTGTGTGTGTGTGTGTGTGTGTGTGTGTGTGTGTGTGTATGGGAGTGTGTGTGTGTGTATGGGAGTGTGTGTGTATATGGGAGTGTGTGTGTGTATATGGGAGAGTGTGTGTGTATATGGGAGAGTGTGTGTGTATATGGGAGAGTGTGTGTGTATATGGGAGAGTGTGAGAGTGTGTGTGTATATGGGAGAGTGTGAGAGTGTGTGTGTATATGGGAGAGTGTGTGTATATGGAAGAGTGTGTGTGTATATGGGAGTGTGTGTATATGGGAGTGTGTGTATATGTGAGTGAGTGTGTGTGTATATGTGAGTGAGTGTGTGTATATGTGAGTGAGTGTGTATATGGGAGTGAGTGTGTGTATATGGGAGTGAGTGTGTGTGTATATGGGAGTGAGTGTGTGTGTGTATATGGGAGTGAGTGTATGTGTATATGGGAGTGAGTGTGTGTGTATATGGGAGCGAGTGTGTGTGTGTGTGTGTGTGTCTATATGGGAGTGTGTGTCTATATGGGAGTGAGTGTGTATGGGAGTGTGTGTGTATGGGAGTGTGTGTGTATGGGAGTGTGTGTGTATGGGAGTGTGTGTGTGTATGGGAGTGTGTGTGTATATGGGAGTGTGTGTGTATATGGGAGTGTGTGTGTATATGGGAGTGTGTGTGTATATGGGAGTGTGTGTGTATATGGGAGTGTGTGTGTATATGGGAGTGTGTGTGTATATGGGAGTGTGTGTATATGGGAGTGTGTGTGTATATGGGAGTGTGTGTATATGGGAGTGTGTGTGTATATGGGAGTGTGTGTATATGGGAGTGTGTGTGTATATGGGAGTGTGTGTATATGGGAGTGTGTGTATATGGGAGTGTGTGTATATGGGAGTGTGTGTGTGTGTGTGTGTGTATATGGGAGAGTGTGAGAGTGTGTGTGTATATGGGAGATTGTGTGTGTATATGGGAGTGTGTGTATATGGGAGTGAGTGTGTGTATATGTGAGTGAGTGTGTGTGTGTATGTGAGTGTGTGTGTATATGTGAGTGAGTGTGTGTGTATATGTGAGTGAGTGTGTGTGTATATGTGAGTGAGTGTGTGTGTGTATATGGGAGTGAGTGTGTGTGTGTATATGGGAGTGAGTGTATGTGTATATGGGAGTGAGTGTATGTGTGTGTATATGGGAGTGAGTGTGTGTGTGTATATATGGGAGCGAGTGTGTGTGTGTGTGTGTGTGTGTGTGTGTGTGTATGGGAGTGAGTGTCTATATGGGAGTGAGTGTCTATATGGGAGTGAGTGTCAATATGGGAGTGAGTGTCTATATGGGAGTGATTGTCTATATGGGAGTGAGTGTCTATATGGGAGTGAGTGTCTATATGGGAGTGTGTGTGTATGGGAGTGTGTGTGCATGGGAGTGTGTGTGTGTGTGCATGGGAGTGTGTGTGCATGGGAGTGTGTGTGTGTGTGTGTGTGTGTGTGTGGGAGTGAGTGTGTGTGTGTATGTGGGAGTGAGTGTGTGTGTGTATATGGGAGTGTGTGTGTGTGTGTGTGTGTGTGTGTGTGTGTGTGTGTGTGTGTGTGTGTGTGTGTGTGTGTGTGTGTGTGTGTGTGTGTGTGTGTGTGTGTGTGTGTGTGTGTGTATATGGGAGCGAGTGTGTGTGTGTGTATATATGGGAGCGAGTGTGTGTGTGTGTGTGTGTGTGTGTGTGTGTGTGTGTGTGTGTGTGTGTGTATGGGAGTGTGTGTGTATGGGAGTGTGTGTGTATGGGAGTGTGTGTGTATGGGAGTGTGTGTGTATGGGAGTGTGTGTGTATGGGAGTGTGTGTGTATGGGAGTGTGTGTGTATGGGAGTGTGTGTGTATGGGAGTGTGTGTATATGGGAGTGTGTGTATATGGGAGTGTGTGTATATGGGAGTGAGTGTGTGTATATGTGAGTGAGTGTGTGTGTATATGTGAGTGTGTGTGTATATGGGAGCGAGTGTGTGTGTGTGTATGGGAGCGAGTGTGTGTGTGTGTGTATATGGGAGCGAGTGTGTGTGTGTGTATATATGGGAGCGAGTGTGTGTGTGTGTGTATATGGGTGTGTGTGTGTGTGTGTATATGGGAGTGTGTGTGTGTGTATGGGAGTGTGTGTGTGTATGGGAGTGTGTGTGTATATGGGAGTGTGTGTGTATATGGGAGTGTGTGTGTATATGGGAGTGTGTGTGTATATGGGAGTGTGTGTGTATATGGGAGTGTGTGTGTGTATATGGGAGTGTGTGTGTATATGGGAGTGTGTGTATGTATATGGGAGTGTGTGTGTGTATATGGGAGTGTGTGTGTGTATATGGGAGTGTGTGTGTGTATATGGGAGTGTGTGTGTGTATATGGGAGTGTGTGTGTATATGGGAGTGTGTGTGTGTGTATATGGGAGTGTGTGTGTATATGGGAGTGTGTGTGTATATGGGAGTGTGTGTATATGGGAGTGTGTGTATATGGGAGTGAGTGTGTGTATATGGGAGTGAGTGTGTGTATATGGGAGTGAGTGTGTGTATATGGGAGTGAGTGTGTGTATATGGGAGTGTGTGTGTGTATATGGGAGCGAGTGTGTGTGTGTATATGGGAGTGTGTGTGTGTGTGTGTATATATATGGGAGTGTGTGTGTGTGTGTGTGTGTGTGTGTGTGTGTGTGTGTGTGTGTGTGTGTGTGTGTGTGTGTGTGTGTATGGGAGTGTGTGTGTGTGTATGGGAGTGTGTGTGTATATGGGAGTGTGTGTGTGTATATGGGAGAGTGTGTGTGTATATGGGAGAGTGTGTGTGTATATGGGAGAGTGTGTGTGTATATGGGAGAGTGTGAGAGTGTGTGTGTATATGGGAGAGTGTGAGAGTGTGTGTGTATATGGGAGAGTGTGTGTATATGGAAGAGTGTGTGTGTATATGGGAGTGTGTGTATATGGGAGTGTGTGTATATGTGAGTGAGTGTGTGTGTATATGTGAGTGAGTGTGTGTATATGTGAGTGAGTGTGTATATGGGAGTGAGTGTGTGTATATGGGAGTGAGTGTGTGTGTATATGGGAGTGAGTGTGTGTGTGTATATGGGAGTGAGTGTATGTGTATATGGGAGTGAGTGTGTGTGTATATGGGAGCGAGTGTGTGTGTGTGTGTGTGTGTCTATATGGGAGTGTGTGTCTATATGGGAGTGAGTGTGTATGGGAGTGTGTGTGTATGGGAGTGTGTGTGTATGGGAGTGTGTGTGTATGGGAGTGTGTGTGTGTATGGGAGTGTGTGTGTATATGGGAGTGTGTGTGTATATGGGAGTGTGTGTGTATATGGGAGTGTGTGTGTATATGGGAGTGTGTGTGTATATGGGAGTGTGTGTGTATATGGGAGTGTGTGTGTATATGGGAGTGTGTGTATATGGGAGTGTGTGTGTATATGGGAGTGTGTGTATATGGGAGTGTGTGTGTATATGGGAGTGTGTGTATATGGGAGTGTGTGTGTATATGGGAGTGTGTGTATATGGGAGTGTGTGTATATGGGAGTGTGTGTATATGGGAGTGTGTGTGTGTGTGTGTGTGTATATGGGAGAGTGTGAGAGTGTGTGTGTATATGGGAGATTGTGTGTGTATATGGGAGTGTGTGTATATGGGAGTGAGTGTGTGTATATGTGAGTGAGTGTGTGTGTGTATGTGAGTGTGTGTGTATATGTGAGTGAGTGTGTGTGTATATGTGAGTGAGTGTGTGTGTATATGTGAGTGAGTGTGTGTGTGTATATGGGAGTGAGTGTGTGTGTGTATATGGGAGTGAGTGTATGTGTATATGGGAGTGAGTGTATGTGTGTGTATATGGGAGTGAGTGTGTGTGTGTATATATGGGAGCGAGTGTGTGTGTGTGTGTGTGTGTGTGTGTGTGTGTATGGGAGTGAGTGTCTATATGGGAGTGAGTGTCTATATGGGAGTGAGTGTCAATATGGGAGTGAGTGTCTATATGGGAGTGATTGTCTATATGGGAGTGAGTGTCTATATGGGAGTGAGTGTCTATATGGGAGTGTGTGTGTATGGGAGTGTGTGTGCATGGGAGTGTGTGTGTGTGTGCATGGGAGTGTGTGTGCATGGGAGTGTGTGTGTGTGTGTGTGTGTGTGTGTGGGAGTGAGTGTGTGTGTGTATGTGGGAGTGAGTGTGTGTGTGTATATGGGAGTGTGTGTGTGTGTGTG
Organism: Ascaphus truei; assembly: GCF_040206685.1. NCBI lineage: Eukaryota > Metazoa > Chordata > Amphibia > Anura > Ascaphidae > Ascaphus > Ascaphus truei. The sequence goes on along the minus strand of NC_134497.1, from coordinate 39,566,010 downwards.
TGTGTGTGTGTGTGTGTGTGTGTGTGTGTGTGTGTGTGTGTGTGTGTGTGTGTGTGTGTGTGTGTGTGTGTGTGTGTGCGTGTGTGTGTGTGGGAGTGAGTGTGTGTGTGTATGGGAGTGAGTGTGTATGGGAGTGAGTGTATATGGGAGTGAGTGTGTGTGTGTGTGTGTGTGTGTGTGTATATGGGAGTGAGTGTGTGTGTGTGTGTGTGTGTGTGTGTGTGTGTGTGTGTGTGTGTGTGTGTGTGTGTGTGTATATGGGAGTGAGTGTGTGTGTATATGGGAGTGAGTGTGTGTGTGTGTGTGTGTGTGTGTGTGTGTGTGTGTATATGGGAGTGAGTGTGTGTGTATATGGGAGTGAGTGTGTGTGTATATGGGAGTGAGTGTGTGTGTATACGGGAGTGAGTGTGTGTGTATACGGGAGTGAGTGTGTGTGTATACGGGAGTGAGTGTGTGTGTATATGGGAGTGAGTGTATATGGGAGTGAGTGTATATGGGAGTGAGTGTATATGGGAGTGAGTGTGTGTATATGGGAGTGAGTGCACGTATATGTGAGTGAGTGTGTGTACTGCACCGACACACTTTATTCGAGCAAATACCCGGTATGTACCTGGCAGATACCTGGAATGCGCCGCTCCTCACCTCTGACAAGCCCCGTTGCATTTGCCTTCCCAGCCTGGGTTCATGCCTGGCTGACGGGCGGCTGATCTGTTAAATGATAATGATTAGGATTTAATAGGCTGCAATGCTTCGCGTGTCTACCAGATGGCATAAATTCATGAATTGTAATGCAGTATATATATATGTACTGTGCAGTATTGCAGCCAGCGGGAATAAAATGCTTCAATCCCTGCTTGGAAAATACCTCAATGCACTCGGGCAGAAAACAGTCACAAACCTCAATACACCCGGGTATACCCGAATTCGTGGGACTAGCCGAGCTCGAATAAAGTGTGTCGCCAGTGTATATGTGAGTGAGTGTGTATATGTGAGTGAGTGTGTATATGTGAGTGAGTGTGTGTGTATATGTGAGTGAGTGTGTGTGTATATGGGAGTGAGTGTGTGTGTGTCTATGGGAGTGAGTGAGTGTGTGTGTGTGTGTATATGGGAGCGAGTGTGTGTGTGTGTATATATGGGAGTGAGTGTGTGTGTATATGGGAGTGAGTGTGTGTGTATATGGGAGTGAGTGTGTGTGTATATGGGAGTGAGTGTGTGTGTATATGGGAGTGAGTGTATATGGGAGTGAGTGTGTGTATATGGGAGTGAGTGTGTGTATATGGGAGTGAGTGTGTGTATATGGGAGTGTGTGTGTGTATATGGGAGTGAGTGCACGTATATGTGAGTGAGTGTGTGTATATGTGAGTGAGTGTGTATATGTGAGTGAGTGTGTGTGTGTATATGGGAGTGAGTGTGTGTGTGTATATGGGAGTGAGTGTGTGTGTATATGGGAGTGTGTGTGTGTGTGTGTGTGTGTGTGTGTGTGTGTGTGTGTGTGTGTGTGTGTGTATGGGAGTGTGTATATGGGAGTGTGTGTGTGTGTGTGTGTGTGTGTGTGTGTGTGTGTGTGTGTATATGGGAGTGAGTGTGTGTGTGTATATGGGAGTGTGTGTGTGTGGGTATATATGGGAGTGAGTGTGTGTGTGTATGGGAGTGAGTGTATATGGGAGTGTGTGTGTGTGTGTGTGTGTATATGGGAGTGAGTGTGTGTGTGTATGGGAGTGAGTGTGTATGGGAGTGAGTGTGTGTGTGTGTGTATGGGAGTGTGTGTGTGTGTGTGTGTGTATATGGGAGTGAGTGTGTGTGTATATGGGAGTGAGTGTGTGTGTGTATATGGGAGTGAGTGTGTGTATATGGGAGTGAGTGTGTGTATATGGGAGTGAGTGTGTGTGTATATGGGAGTGAGTGTGTGTGTATATGGGAGTGAGTGTGTGTGTATATGGGAGTGAGTGTGTGTGTATATGGGAGTGAGTGTGTGTGTATATGGGAGTGAGTGTGTGTATATGGGAGTGAGTGTGTGTATATGGGAGTGTGTGTGTGTATATGGGAGTGAGTGCACGTATATGTGAGTGAGTGTGTGTATATGTGAGTGAGTGTGTATATGTGAGTGAGTGTGTATATGTGAGTGAGTGTGTGTGTGTATATGGGAGTGAGTGTGTGTGTGTGTGTGTGTGTGTGTGTGTGTGTATATGGGAGCGAGTGTGTGTGTGTGTATATATGGGAGCGAGTGTGTGTGTGTGTGTGTGTGTGTGTGTGTGTGTGTGTGTGTGTATGGGAGTGTGTGTGTATGGGAGTGTGTGTGTATGGGAGTGTGTGTGTATGGGAGTGTGTGTGTATGGGAGTGTGTGTGTATGGGAGTGTGTGTGTATGGGAGTGTGTGTGTATGGGAGTGTGTGTGTATGGGAGTGTGTGTGTATGGGAGTGTGTGTATATGGGAGTGTGTGTATATGGGAGTGTGTGTATATGGGAGTGAGTGTGTGTATATGTGAGTGAGTGTGTGTGTATATGTGAGTGTGTGTGTATATGGGAGCGAGTGTGTGTGTGTATATGGGAGCGAGTGTGTGTGTGTGTGTATATGGGAGCGAGTGTGTGTGTGTGTATATATGGGAGCGAGTGTGTGTGTGTGTGTATATGGGTGTGTGTGTGTGTGTGTATATGGGAGTGTGTGTGTGTGTATGGGAGTGTGTGTGTGTATGGGAGTGTGTGTGTATATGGGAGTGTGTGTGTATATGGGAGTGTGTGTGTATATGGGAGTGTGTGTGTATATGGGAGTGTGTGTGTGTATATGGGAGTGTGTGTGTATATGGGAGTGTGTGTATGTATATGGGAGTGTGTGTGTGTATATGGGAGTGTGTGTGTGTATATGGGAGTGTGTGTGTGTATATGGGAGTGTGTGTGTGTATATGGGAGTGTGTGTGTATATGGGAGTGTGTGTGTGTGTATATGGGAGTGTGTGTGTATATGGGAGTGTGTGTGTATATGGGAGTGTGTGTATATGGGAGTGTGTGTATATGGGAGTGAGTGTATATGGGAGTGAGTGTGTGTATATGGGAGTGAGTGTGTGTATATGGGAGTGAGTGTGTGTATATGGGAGTGAGTGTGTGTATATGGGAGTGTGTGTGTGTATATGGGAGCGAGTGTGTGTGTGTATATGGGAGTGTGTGTGTGTGTGTGTATATATGGGAGTGTGTGTGTGTGTGTGTGTGTGTGTGTGTGTGTGTGTGTGTGTGTGTGTGTATGGGAGTGTGTGTGTGTGTATGGGAGTGTGTGTGTATATGGGAGTGTGTGTGTGTATATGGGAGAGTGTGTGTGTATATGGGAGAGTGTGTGTGTATATGGGAGAGTGTGTGTGTATATGGGAGTGTGTGTGTATATGGGAGAGTGTGTGTGTATATGGGAGTGTGTGTGTGTATATGGGAGAGTGTGTGTATATGGGAGTGTGTGTGTATATGGGAGTGTGTGTGTATATAGGAGTGTGTGTGTGTATATGGGAGAGTGTGTGTATATGGGAGAGTGTGTGTGTATATGGAGAGTGTGTGTGTATATGGAGAGTGTGTGTGTATATGGGAGAGTGTGTGTGTGTATATGGGAGTGAGTGTGTGTGTATATGGGAGTGAGTGTGTGTGTATATGGGAGTGAGTGTGTGTATATGGGAGCGAGTGTGTGTGTATATGGGAGCAAGTGTGTGTGTGTATATGGGAGCGAGTGTGTGTGTGTGTATATATGGGAGCGAGTGTGTGTGTGTGTGTGTGTATATATGCGAGCGAGTGTGTGTGTGTGTGTGTGTGTGTATATATGCGAGCGAGTGTGTGTGTGTGTGTGTGTGTGTATATATGGGAGTGTGTGTGTATATGGGAGTGTGTGTGTATATGGGAGTGTGTGTGTATATGGGAGTGTGTGTGTATATGGGAGTGTGTGTGTATATGGGAGTGTGTGTGTGTATATGGGAGTGTGTGTGTATATGGGAGTGTGTGTGTGTATATGGGAGTGTGTGTGTATATGGGAGTGTGTGTGTATATGGGAGTGTGTGTGTATATGGGAGTGTGTGTGTATATGGGAGTGTGTGTGTATATGGGAGTGTGTGTATATGGGAGTGTGTGTGTGTATGTATATGGGAGTGTGTGTGTGTATGTATATGGGAGTGTGTGTGTGTATGTATATGGGAGTGTGTGTGTGTGTGTATGTATATGGGAGTGTGTGTGTGTATGGGAGTGTGTGTATATGGGTGTGTGTGTGTGTGTATATGGGAGTGTGTGTGTGTGTGTGTGTGTGTGTGTGTGTGTGTGTGTGTGTGTGTGTGTGTGTGTGTGTGTGTGTGTGTGTGTGTGTGTGTATGGGAGTGTGTGTGTGTATATGGGAGTGTGTGTGTGTATATGGGAGTGTGTGTGTGTATATGGGAGTGTGTGTGTGTATATGGGAGTGTGTGTGTGTATATGGGAGTGTGTGTGTGTATATGGGAGTGTGTGTGTGTATATGGGAGTGTGTGTGTGTGTGTGTGTATATGGGTGTGTGTGTGTATATGGGAGTGTGTGTGTGTATATGGGAGTGTGTGTGTATATGGGAGTGTGTGTGTGTATATGGGAGTGTGTGTGTGTATATGGGAGTGTGTGTGTGTATATGGGAGTGTGTGTGTGTATATGGGAGTGTGTGTGTGTATATGGGAGTGTGTGTGTGTATATGGGAGTGTGTGTGTGTATATGGGAGTGTGTGTGTGTATATGGGAGTGTGTGTGTGTATATGGGAGTGTGTGTGTGTATATGGGAGTGTGTGTGTGTATATGGGAGTGTGTGTGTGTATATGGGAGTGTGTGTGTGTATATGGGAGTGTGTGTGTGTATATGGGAGTGTGTGTGTATATGGGAGTGTGTGTGTATATGGGAGTGTGTGTGTATATGGGAGTGTGTGTGTATATGGGAGTGTGTGTGTATATGGGAGTGTGTGTGTATATGGGAGTGTGTGTGTATATGGGAGTGTGTGTGTATATGGGAGTGTGTGTGTATATGGGAGTGTGTGTGTATATGGGAGTGTGTGTGTATATGGGAGTGTGTGTGTATATGGGAGTGTGTGTGTGTATATGGGAGTGTGTGTGTGTATATGGGAGTGTGTGTGTGTATATGGGAGTGTGTGTGTATATGGGAGTGTGTGTGTATATGGGAGTGTGTGTGTATATGGGAGTGTGTGTGTATATGGGAGTGTGTGTGTATATGGGAGTGTGTGTGTATATGGGAGTGTGTGTGTATATGGGAGTGTGTGTGTATATGGGAGTGTGTGTATATGGGAGTGTGTGTGTGTATGTATATGGGAGTGTGTGTGTGTATGTATATGGGAGTGTGTGTGTGTGTGTGTATGTATATGGGAGTGTGTGTGTGTATGGGAGTGTGTGTATATGGTGTGTGTGTGTGTGTGTGTATATGGGAGTGTGTGTGTGTGTGTGTGTGTGTGTATGGGAGTGTGTGTGTGTATATGGGAGTGTGTGTGTGTATATGGGAGTGTGTGTGTGTATATGGGAGTGTGTGTGTGTATATGGGAGTGTGTGTGTATATGGGAGTGTGTGTGTATATGGGAGTGTGTGTGTATATGGGAGTGTGTGTGTGTGTGTATATGGGAGTGTGTGTGTGTATATGGGAGTGTGTGTGTGTATATGGGAGTGTGTGTGTGTATATGGGAGTGTGTGTGTGTATATGGGAGTGTGTGTGTGTATATGGGAGTGTGTGTGTGTATATGGGAGTGTGTGTGTATATGGGAGTGTGTGTGTATATGGGAGTGTGTGTGTATATGGGAGTGTGTGTGTGTATATGGGAGTGTGTGTGTGTATATGGGAGTGTGTGTGTGTATATGGGAGTGTGTGTGTGTATATGGGAGTGTGTGTGTGTATATGGGAGTGTGTGTGTGTATATGGGAGTGTGTGTGTATATGGGAGTGTGTGTGTGTATATGGGAGTGTGTGTGTGTATATGGAGTGTGTGTGTGTGTATATGGGAGTGTGTGTGTGTATATGGGAGTGTGTGTGTGTGTATATGGGAGTGTGTGTGTGTATATGGGAGTGTGTGTGTGTGTGTGTATGGGAGTGTGTGTGTGTATATGGAGTGTGTGTGTATATGGAGTGTGTGTGTATATGGGAGAGTGTGTGTGTATATGGGAGAGTGTGTGTGTATATGGGAGTGTGTGTGTATATGGGAGAGTGTGTGTATATGGGAGAGTGTGTGTGTATATGGGAGAGTGTGAGAGTGTGTGTGTATATGGGAGAGTGTGTGTGTATATGGGAGAGTGTGTGTGTGTATATGGGAGTGTGTGTATATGTGAGTGTGTGTGTGTGTATATGTGAGTGTGTGTATGTGTATATGTGAGTGTGTGTATGTGTATATGTGAGTGTGTGTATGTGTATATGTGAGTGTGTGTATATGTGAGTGTGTGTGTATATGTGAGTGAGCGTGTGTGTATATGTGAGTGAGCGTGTGTGTGTATGTGAGTGAGCGTGTGTGTATATGTGAGTGAGCATGTGTGTATATGTGAGTGAGCGTGTGTGTATATGTGAGTGAGCGTGTGTGTATATGTGAGTGAGCGTGTGTGTGTATGGGAGTGAGCGTGTGTGTATATGGGAGTGAGCGTGTGTGTATATGGGAGTGAGCGTGTGTGTATATGGGAGCGAGTGTATGTGTGTGTATATGGGAGCGAGTGTGTGTGTGTGTGTATATGGGAGCGAGTGTGTGTGTGTGTGTGTGTGTGTGTGTGTGTGTATATGGGAGAGTGTCTATATGGGAGTGAGTGTCTATATGGGAGTGTGTGTCTATATGGGAGTGTGTGTCTATATGGGAGTGTGTGTGTATGGGAGTGAGTGTGTGTGTATGGGAGTGTGTGTGTATGGGAGTGTGTGTGTATGGGAGTGTGTGTGTATGGGAGTGTGTGTATATGGGAGTGTGTGTATATGGGAGTGTGTGTATATGGGAGTGTGTGTATATGGGAGTGTGTGTGTATATGGGAGTGTGTGTGTGTGTGTGTATGTATATGGGAGTGTGTGTGTGTATGTATATGGGAGTGTGTGTGTGTATGTATATGGGAGTGTGTGTGTGTGTATGTATATGGGAGTGTGTGTGTGTATGTATATGGGAGTGTGTGTGTGTGTGTATATGGGAGTGTGTGTGTGTGTGTATATGGGAGTGTGTGTGTGTGTGTATATGGGAGTGTGTGTGTGTGTGTGTATATGGGAGTGTGTGTGTATATGGGAGTGTGTGTGTATATGGGAGTGTGTGTGTGTATATGGGAGTGTGTGTGTGTATATGGGAGTGTGTGTGTGTATATGGGCGTGTGTGTGTGTATATGGGAGTGTGTGTGTATATATGGGAGTGTGTGTGTATATGGGAGTGTGTGTGTGTATATATGGGAGTGTGTGTGTGTATATGGGAGTGTGTGTGTGTATATGGGAGTGTGTGTGTGTGTGTATATGGGAGAGTGTGTGTGTATATGGGAGAGTGTGTGTGTATATGGGAGAGTGTGTAGGACACCAGAGGTACCCCCCAATCAATCACCCCCCACCTAGTCAGTCAAAGTCACCATCTCCTCACCCATTTCCCCCCCATCAGTCAGCCCCCCCTATCTCCTCTCTGTCTCTCCTCTCTCTGTCTGTCTGTCTCCCCTCTCTCTGTCTGTCAGTGTCTCTCCCCACTCTCTGTCTGTCAGTGTCTCTCTCCCACGCTCTGTCTGTCAGTGTCTCTCTCCCACGCTGTCTGTCTCTCTCCCACGCTCTGTCTGTCTCTCTCCCACGCTCTGTCTGTCTCTCTCCCACGCTCTGTCTGTCTCTCTCCCACGCTCTGTCTGTCTCTCTCCCACGCTCTGTCTGTCTCTCTCCCACGCTCTGTCTGTCTCTCTCCCACGCTCTGTCTGTCTCTCACTCTGGATCTGGACATCTTATTTACCCTGTATATCTTAACTGCCCTATACTACACCGAAATAACTTATACTGCTTTCTTCCAGATCTGACTCAAGCTTCACACAGGAAACATCGGAACCCCCCCTAACCCAGAAGACAGGTAGGGAACACCTCCCCTCCAATGTATTACATTGCGGGAATGAGGGTACCTGGACATTGAGGGACTGCGGATCAGGTAAGATCCCAGGCGGGATTGCTGCTTTAGATATTGTGAAGCGGGGGCATCCAGACACTGGTTAAGGGGTTGAGGAAACTAGTCATTCACATCTGGCTTTTATTTCTAGATCACACACACGTAACAAGGACTAATTGTAGTATAATGTAATACAATAAATACATTTATGTCAAAAACGAATGTTGTTCTGACTAGGAATTTATTAAATGTATTTTATTTATATATTTTATTTTAAAGCGGGGTCGGGACTAGGGTTGGGGGCGGGACTAGGTGGCAAGTAGATTTTTTGGTTGGGCGAGTAGATTTTTGGGTGATTTGTCGAACAATATATAAAGAAAAAAAAGAAGGAGCACAAATATATATGGAGGTACCAAATGTAAAACAATTTTATTAAAACAGGGCAAGCAAATTCCCTGATGTATTGATACATTGCAAAAGATTAAAAAAAAAATGGTACAATGTATAACACACACACACGCACACACGCACACACGCACACACGCACACACGCACACACGCACACACACACACACGATAATTCAACCCCTATGTGGTACGAGAAGAGGCAGATGAATGTTCAGACCACAAAGACAAGGAAGTGAGGTATATAATGTAACAATTCGGTGACTACGGAAAGGGTTAATATGAACAAGTGTGGGCTCAACTGATTCTCACCATTCCCACCAGCAATGTGAAGTCCAGAGTAGCAGATCCCCGTCAGCTAAGTCTCCAGACCACAGCACAGGGAGACAATGCGCATGCTGATCCGGAGAACATGCGGGTAACTCACTGATGTGATGTATATAAGGGAGGGAGGGAGGGGTGTAGCTGCCCCGGCCCGTGCTCACACTGCGCCGGCCCGTACTCACACTGCGCCGGCCCGTGCTCACACTGCGCCGGCACTACTACATGGAACAAATGCCCAGGAATCCCGCGACCCAAAATCACAGAGTCCGGTCACCGCACGAATCCTTCTCCGGATACACTGAGCTGTAACCCTGACCCTCTGGAGCAAGTCCCTGCTGGGAGGGGACACTCACCGCAGAGGGGGGGAGGGGTCACTCACCGCAGAGGGGGGATCCTGCCTGACTCTCCCGGCCCCTCCCAGCTGCTGCATGTGTGGGAGACGCTGCTGCTGCTGCTGCTACTGCTGCTGCTGCTCTCTGCCCGGCTGAGAAGGGATTGCTTCCTGCTGCCCATGTGCTTCCGGTCTAGAGCGATCACGTGGCCAGCAGCAGCCAATCACAATAATAATAATAATAATAATAATAACCAGCTGAGGGGTTAATGTTAAAGAGACCCTGAGAGGGGCGTGGCTTAGAGCGTGTCCCTGCTGGGGGCGTGGCTTATGAAAAGGTGCGATGTTACAGTAACCACACACCTGAGGTGTATTGCAGATGCCGTTTATAAGACAAGTGATAGAGAAGGGGGGGGGGGCTTTGCCCTCGGGACGTGGCTCCCCCCCCTCCCCCCGAAAGTTACTTTTATAACATAAGATGGCGGCAGAATGTAGGTTCCCTTTGTGCAAATAGCTAACATGTAATGTTTAATTCGGCGATTAACAAACCCATTACAAACTGTGCGTAACCTTTCTCATCAAGGTGTCTGCCACTGACATAAATAATAACAGCTATCGCTATACGCGCTGCTCGGCCTTAATCACAGGGGCGGTTATGGGTCCCATTCTCTCCCGGTAACACAGGTATAAATGATTGTAAGCTCTGTGGGGTATATGCCATAGCTGTTTGTGTGTTTAATACATTTATTGGGGTGGGGAGCTGCAAACAGGCCCCCACTGGGGTGGGAGGCTATACTCGTCCCCTCAATGGGATGAGGGGTGCACATGGGCCCCACAAGGGCGGGGGACTGCACATGTGCCCCCACTGGGGTGGAGAGGCTACACTTGAGAGCTTTTGTAGAGATGTCTTCATGCATTATTATAATCACAGAATTAGGTTATTAATAGGCACTAGTATTAGTAGTTTTATTGGATTGAAGATGTGCATCTTGTTCATTCTTATGCATTGCTGCCCCAAAGGGTTTTGTGACCTTGTGCATATTAAGCATTCAATTGATTGATAAAACTCATCATGTATACAACAGTAGTTTAAAACCATGTGTTCTGTCACAGGTATAGGGCTAGGTGACATGTAACAGTTTAAGCATTTCATAATTCCACAGCATTGCTTTTGGTCTAGTGTTTAATAATTATAATAATTGTTTGTTGTTGTATAGTGCTGCTAGTTTAACGTAGCGCTTTACAGAGACCTTTTGCAGACACAGTCCCTGTCCCATAGAGGTTACAATCTATGTTTTTGGTGCCTGAGGCACAGGGAGATAAAGTGACATGCCCATGGTCACAAGAAGCCGACACCAGGAATTTAACCAGGTTCCCCTGCTAAGTGTTAAGTTATATTGTGTATCGGCTTCCATATATCTCATAAGCAAGGCTCTAAAAGTCTCTTTCCCGAGTGTGGTCCTGTGAACCTCATTGCGGTCCCACCCTGGGATCACTTTAATCTGACGTATAAATGTCACATTTAACATGGATGGAATAACATGACTATGAAAGACGTGCCCGCAGTAAGAGTATGTGTGCAACATAGAGTATGTCTGACTCCCGGCTGAGGGTGTGAAGTTCTGTCCTCCGAATGATGCAAGAAGTTTCTCAGTGTGGGGTAAGTCTGCTGCAATACACCTCAGCATTTACTGAACCGGAAAACAGCTCAGCTAAGGGGGCAGGAGACGAAACGGAACCAGATGGTAATGTGAGCGACTGTACTGTGATGCACAATGTTTCATCGACATTTAATACGAATTCCATTTAGCTTTAGGGTTGCCAGGTATCCGGTATTGAGCCCGGTATTTGGTTACTCTGTCCGGTGAGAGATGATACCGGACATGTATGTGTGCGGGGGGAGAGTGGGAGGAAGAGGGATGTATGTGTGCGGGAGTGGGGGGGCATGTATGTGTGCGGGGGGGGGGCATGTATGTGTGTGGGGGGTGGGGGGAGACATGTATGTGTGCGGTATTATGTCTCCAGACTTAGTAACCAATTGTAGGATTTCCCCTGAGAAGGGATAGAGCAGAGCTGCTGCCAGGGGACTGGGCAGCTTCCTCCATCCTGATTGGCTGCATTACACAGCAACAGCCAATCAGAAGGAGGTGGCAGGAGCCTGGGGGTGGGGCCATAGAGCGGAGGAATAGCGTGGAGCAGTGCGTGCTGTCTCAATTGTGTGTATTTGTTCTATTTTCTGTGTGAGTGTTTGTACTTGTACTGTTGTGTGTGTGTGTGTGTGTTTTTTCTCTCGCTGTCGTGTGGGGGTGATAATGACAGGGTGGGGGGTGAGGATGAGGATGAAGGGATGGGGGGGTGAAGATGAAGGGATGGGGGTGAAGATGAAGGGATGGGGGGGTGAGGATGAAGGGATGGGGGGGGTGAGGATGAAGGGATGGGGGGTGAGGATGAAGGGATGGGGGGTGAGGATGGGGAGTGAGAGAGGATGAAGGGAAGGGGAGGGGTGAGGATGAATTGAGGGGGGATGAGAGAGGATGAAGGGAGGGGGAGGGGGGTGAGGATGAAGGGAGGGGGTGAGGATGAAGCGAGGGGTGAGGATGAAGGGACGGGGGGGTGAGGATGGGGAGTGAGAGGATGAAGGGAAGGGGAGGGGGTGAGGATGAAGGGAGGGGGGATGAGAGAGGATGAAGGGAGGGAGAGAGGATGAAGGGAGGGGGGTTAGAGAGGGTGAAGGGAGGGGGTGAGGATGAAGGGAGGGGTGAGGATGAAGGGAGGGTGAGGATGAAGGGAGGGGGTGAGGATGAAGGGAGGGGGAGGGGGTGAGGATGAAGGGAGGGGGAGGGGGTGAGGATGAAGGGAGGGGGTGAGGATGAAGAAAGGGGGAGGGGGTGAGGATGAAGGGAGGGGGAGGGGTGAGGATGAAGGGAGGGGGTGAGGATGAAGGGAGGGGGTGAGGATGAAGGGAGGGGGAGGGGGTGAGGATGAAGGGAGGGGGAGGGGGTGAGGATGAATGGAAGGGGGTGAGGTTGAAGGGAGGGTGAGGATGAAGGGAGGGGGAGGATAAAGGAAGGGGGGGTGAGGAGGATGAAGGGAGGGGAGTGATAGGATAAGGGGAGAGAGAGAGGATGAGGAGGGGTGCAAAAATCTTGGAATTTGAGGGAGGAGCAGTAAGATCAGTATTGCTCGCCATGTACATTATGAATGCAGGTAAGTTATTTATAAATTATCTGACCTTTACGTCATTTGTTCTAAATTTTACTCAAAGCATGCACCAATTTGCACTATTTCATATTCTATTTCTTAAAAAAAAATCTTCGGAAGGATACTCCCTCCCAAGATTTTTTACGAAACAGAATAAAAATTGGTGAATGCTTGGAGTGAAATTTAGAAAAATGACATAACAGTCTGGTCATTTATAAATAACATTCTTCCTCAACAACGATTCTCGTTCGTGTCGCACCTTTCACCATTTTGTCCAGTTTTGAGCAAGCCACCTGGCAACCCTATTGAGCTTTACTGTACCATATATAGTACCAAAGGCAATTACAGCCAGGGGTGCCAACATAGAGATGAATGAATCCCCAGTTCCAGCAATGGAGAACGATCACAGGACCAGCAGTAGCCAATCAAAAAACCCTCACCGCTCCTTCCAACTAAGAGGATGATATGGTAGCTCATTCGCGCACACACTGCGGTGGCCAACGATCACAAGTATGCAAACACAGACACACACATACACAGCTACCACTCGTGAGCGATACCAGCAGGGCCTTACCATTAACGATGTCGTTATCTGAGTGATTTATTTGGCTCCAGGTAGCGGCACTGAGACGGGAGGAAGGCTGTATGGATAGGCAGCTGGCTGGCCTGCTAGCGAGCACACAAACCCATGGGAGCGGTCAGGACCATGAGGGTGGACAAGGTTAATACACCCCCGCTGGTGTTGGCAGTCGTCAAGCGATGAGGGTGGCTCCAGCTAGGAAGACGGCCGCCTGCTAGGCAGTCAGGCAGTGGGGATATGCTGCAAAGGGTACAGCAGCTGGCTGCAATGGGTGCATTCAGCAGGAAGATGCCAAAGGTTGGATGGCAGCCTCATGCAGTGGTGTTAGGAGGCAGGGTGGCAGAAATATTTGAGAGGGCTGCCTTCAGCAGTTGCAGTGGTGTGGTGGCAAGATGGCCGTCTGAGGTGCTTGCAAGCAGAGGGGTGGCGGAATGGTCGCTTGCAGCGGGTGGGGTGGCGAGACGGCCCCCTGCAGCAGTTGTAGGTGGTGGGGGCAGAACGGCACATGATAGGCACATCGGCGTTTGTTGGGCATACAACAATGCCCATTGCGAGTACATGTGCCGTTTCAGTCATGGCTGCTCACCCTGTTTGGGTCAGCATTCTCAGGCCAAGTGTTTCAGGGAGGGAGGACGCAGTTTTAGGGGAGCAGGGCAGAAGGATGGTCAGGAAGGTGGCATCCCCGGTAATCAGCGAGAGTATGATGCAGTGGCTGGAAAGGCAACCCTATTTCTCCTTGCCCCTCTTCCCCCAAAGAACTTCCAAAGAGAATTCTTCTACCCATAACTCTTGAGGGTCCCAATGTTAGGGTAGAGGTGGAAGCCTTCATCGACTCTGGGTCTGGTGGTAACTTCTTGGATCACGATTATGCCTGCAACAACCAAATCCCGTTAGTCAAGAAGAAGTCACCCATCGGCCTTGAGGCTATCGACGGTCGACCGCTCCAACCAGCCTACATTATTTGGGAATCTGTCCCCCTCACCCTGACCACCGCGGATGGTCATACTGAAGTCATTATCTTCAATATTTTCCACTCTCCTACTGTCCAGGTCATTTTGGGATTACCGTGGCTTCAGCTTCACAACCCGCGTGTTGATTGTAAAGACGAACTACCGATTCAGTGGGGCTCTACCTTGAAGAAGACGGTCACTCCTCCCGTTGCCGTGCTCGCTGGTCTCAACACCTCTTCCTCTTCTGTCTCTACCATGCCGGAGGTATATCATGACTTTTTGGACGTCTTTAACAAGACTCAGGCTGAAGTCCTACCATCTCATCGTTCGTACGACTGCCCCATGGAATTAATTCCTGGAGCCATACTCTCCAAGTCTAAGTCGTATCCCCTATCTGTGCCCGAGACCGAGGCTATGGCGACCTACATCCAGGAGAATCTTAAGAAGGGGTTTATTCGGAATTCCACCTCCCCTGCCGGGGCAGGTTTTTCGTCGTGAAAAAGAAGGATGGCTCTTTAAGACCCTGTATCGACTTCCGTGGGCTTAACAAGATTACAGTTAAAAACCGGTACCCTCTTCCTCTAATTTCGGAACTCTTTGATCGGATCCAAGGAGCCTCTATATTTTCCAAACTCGACTTGAGAGGAGCTTACAATTTAATCTGAATACGAGACGGTGACGAATGGAAAACTGCATTTAACAAGCATTCGGGTCATTATGAATATTTAGTGATGCCGTTCGGCCTCTGCAATGCCCCTGCCGTCTTCAAAGAATTTATGAATGATATCTTCTGGGACATTTTGGGTTTTTTCGTCATAGTATACCTAGATGATATCCTCATTTTCTCCAAGAACCTGGAAGAGCACATTCGTCACACCAAGGTGGTTCTCTCCCGACTTCGTGCTAATAGCCTATACGTGAAGATGGAGAAATGTCTCTTCCACCAATCATCCACAGCCTTCCTTGGCTATATAATCTCCGATAAAGGTTTCACCATGGACTGTGAGAAATTGAAGGCTGTTCTGGATTGGCCGTTGCCGAATTCCCTAAAAGCCGTTCAGCGTTTCCTTGACTTTCCTAACTACTATCGAAAATTCATCCGTAATTTCTCCACTATAGCTCTACCCATTACTGCTCTTACCAAAAAAAGGGCTGATCAGACAGCATGGTCCTCTGAAGCCATCAAAGCCTTCGAGTACCTCAAAAGAGCTTTTGTTTCCGCTCCCATCCTCCGGCACCCGGATACATCCCTTCCTTTCACCCTGGAGGTTGACGCTTCTGATGTGGGAGCTGGGGCAGTACTCTCACAAAGATATTCTCCCCAAGAAAGACTATCCGTGTGGATTATTCTCTAGGAAATTCTCTTCGGCCGAGAGAAATTATGATGTCGGGAACCATGAACTTTTGGCTATCAAGTTAGCCTTGCAAGAATAGAGACATCTCCTCGAGGGTACCAAGGAGCCAGTAGCTATTCTCACCGATCACAAAAACTTATTGTACATTGAGGGGGCTCGTCGCCTGGGATCCCCTCAAGCACGTTGGGCACTGTTTTTCTCTCGTTTCAATTACTCGATTTCCTATATTCTGGGTACCAAGAATATCAAGGCCGATGCTCTTTCTCGCCAATTTTCTACGGAGGAAGGATCTAACGAATCTTCGGAGACTATTCTCCCCGCAAAGTATATTATTTCTGCCAATAATTTTGATATCCTGGATGAGATCAATAAAGCCCAGGCTCATATCCCTAGTAGATTTAAGGTGCCAGAAAGACGTTTGTATGCTGCTCCACGTTTTCACCACAAGATCCTAGAGTGGGGGCATTCTTCTAGATCTGCTGGTCATCTAGGCTTCAAGAGGACAGTGGATCTTATTAAACGGACCTTTTGGTGGCCTAAAATGAACAAAGACAATTTTTATTTCACCAGAGCTTGTCCAGTCTGTGCCTAGAGCAAGTCCGCCCGACACAAACCTTCCGGTCTCCTCCTGCCTCTTCCTATTCCGGAACGGCCTTGGAAGCATATTTCCATGGACTTTATTGTGGAACTTCCAACTTCCAAGGGGATGAACACGATCCTTGTGGTAGTGGACAGGTTTTCCAAGCACACACACTTCATACCCCTCAAGGGTCTCCCCAATTCAGCTACCTTGGCTGACATTTTTTCTAGAGAAATTTTCAGGTTACACGGCGTGCCACTTTCCATTGTTTCAGATAGGGGTACTCAATTCATCTCTAAGTTTTGGCGAGCGTTCTCTCAGAGACTTGGCATTTCCCTCCTCTTCTCCTCGGATTACCACCCGCAGACCAACGGCCAGACGGAAAGAATGAATCAAACCTTGGAGCAGTATCTCAGATGCTTTGTGTCAGAATCTCAAGACAACTGGGTGGACCTATTACCCTGGGCGGAGTTCGCTATTAATTCACTGAAGAATGAGTCCACGCAAGAGTCTCCTTTCTTCATTAACTATGGGTTCCATCCCAGCAGCCTTCCCCTCTCCTCCCTCCCCTCTGGTGTTCCTGCAGCAGATACTCACGTCTCTAATCTACAAAACTCTTGGAAGAAGATTTAAAAAGCCTTGCAAGGGGCCGTCCAAAAACAAAAAAACGCAAGCAGATTGGCCACGTCAGGTGGGCCCAGAATACAAACCTGGAGACAGAGTTTGGCTATCTTCAAAAAATATCAAGCTCAAAACTCCTTCCCAGAAGCTGGCTCCTAGATTCTTGGTCCCTTCAAAGTCCTCGAACGGATCAACCCTGTAGCGTATTGACTTTCGCTACCTCCCAACATGAAGATACCCTCTGTGTTCCACGTGTCCCTTCTGAAACCCTTCGTTCAAAATGTACATTTTCCGGACCGTCCTCAGAGACCCAATCCCATCGTAATACAAGGACAACAGGAATTTGAAGTTCATTCCATCCTTGATTCACGTTGGTCCAGGGGCAGACTTCAGTTCCTCGTTCATTGGAAGGGATATGGCCCGGAGGAACGCTCCTTGGTACCTTGTCATCATATTCACACTCCAACTCTTCTTAAACAATTTCGTCGGAAATTTCCTCACAAACCTTGGGAGGAAGGAGGGGGGTACTGTAACGGATCGGGGGACACGCACCTCTCAGTGGGTCCTCATCACCTCAACCCCCAGTGGAGCTCTCAGCTCCGGTTCCCCGCTCCCTCTGCCTCTTACCTTTCTTGCCCCCACACCAGGCCGTTCCTCCGCAGCACACGCCACATCCTCCCACACGTGACCGGGGCACGCGCACGCACCCGATCTTCTTACCAGCCCTCCCATGCTGCTGACTCCGCCCCCCATCGGCAGCAGGCGATTAACTGTACTCACACCTCCTCCAGCTTCCCCTAGCCCCAGTTTGTGCATAAAGGAGGGCCCCTCTTCTAATTCTCTCATTGTAACTGCATAACCTTTAACGTTGAACTTTGTTTTCTTTTTCCCCTTATTTTGTTGAAGTCGTAGCTAGTATGTGTCACACTATGCTCTTGGAGATTTAGAGTTTTGCGACCACATGGGGACACGGCTAGACTCCGTGGGGCTCGTAGACACGGGGGCTTCCCCCAGCCCCAGTTTGTGCATAAAGGATGGCCCCTCTTCTAATTCTCTCATTGTAACTGCCTTGCCACCTCGAGTTACAAGAAGCCCAAAAGGGAAGGTCCACTTGTACCTGACTCCTTTTTCTCTGAGGATCTTAGTTATTGGAGCTAAGTTTCTTCTTCTTGCAAGTGTCACCGGCACTAGGTCTTGGAAAATTGATAAGCGGGCTCCTTCAAACTCTACCACTGGCAGTGGCCTTGTTTTTTGAAGCACTGCCTCCTTCGTCCGGTAATGGCACAGTCATCACTATGTCCCTCGGTTGTTCATTCTGCATCGGCTTGGCCCTTAATGCCCTGTGACATCTGTCCATAGCAAGGAAGTTCTTCTGCGTCTCAGGTAGCATCGACTCCAGCCAACGGGTGATGTACTCATCGCAGTCTACCACTGCCTCTGGCACTCCTCTGATCCGCAGGTTATTTCTTCTATCACGATTTTCCGCATCCTCCTGTCTTTCTCGTAAGCAGGTCTGCTGTCTTTCTATCTTGGCTTTAATGGACTGAACCACCTTGTTCTTTCTCCCAGCCCTGTCACTTCTTTTTTTAAATCTTTCATCTCCGCCTGCAGCATTGCTCTCAAGTCCTTGTACAGCCTCGTAAAATCACATTGCCGCACCGGCATCAAGGCTTGGCTGTCTGGATCTTCCTCCTCTCCCTCTGGCTCCGTCTCCGATCCCGCGTTTGAAATGGGCGCCATTTCTGCACCCACGCTGCTCAGCCGGGGTCTCCCGAAATATTCCGGGAGACCCTTCTTTTTGGTAGCTTTCACTCCTCTTCTTGACATCCTGAGCCTGTAGTGCTTCGGTAGAGATATTTGGCGTTTATTTATTCCCTGTTTTGTGGTTTTTGTACTTTATTCTAGTAGAGTGAGGCACGGAGCATTCAGCCTATGCAACCATACTCCTTGCCGTCGCGCATGCGCCTCACTATTCTGTGTTTTTCTTTTTTATATTCACATGTATTTTCCGGTAAATTACGCTCCCTGAACTCTATACACTATACCACTGAGGACCTTGTAGGTCTGCAAGCTGATTGGAAATGGGAGGTTTAAAAGTCAGGCAGCAAACTTCCCACACTGTCTCATTTTGCTCTCAACCTGTGAGGGAACAGGCTGCAGAGAGCCTGTCAGGGTGAGAGCCTGAACTGCCTTTTGGATAGCAGCGATTAGGTACTGTCCGGTTGTTTTGCAAATGTATGCTATTTAAATTAAAGACTTTTTTTGTTTTGTTACCGGATTACTGCAACCCATGATATGGGGAATAAAGAACTTTCGTTACAAGAAAGTGGACCTGTCAGGCTGCCAAAAAGGGGACCTGATGACGATACAGAGTCCTACTTTATCACGTTTGAGGAAGTTGCGTTTTTTCACAATGGCTCAAGGAGGAGTGGACCTCCCACCTGGCCCCGCACTTAACGGGAGAAGAACAGGCAAGATATCGCACCCTTGAGAATACTGCAGCACTTGACTACTGTGACGATCGTGAGGGTTTGGCCCGGGATTAACGGGGTTACCCCCCAATTGGCCCCCTCTAACCTCGCCAGGGAGACAAGGGGTTAACTGGGCCGAGGTCCAGAAAGGTGAATTAACCCTTGTTATAACATGAAAATGCTTATTCTCCTGTGTAAATGTATTGTTGCTGGATCAGTGTCTGCATAACCCACCCTCTGGGACTTAAGGGGTTAATCTTATATGCAGTGCTGAATAAACAGTTACCTGAAAACTGGTAATTTGGGAACGGAGTAAGCCAGCACCCTGAGTCTTGGGGTGCAGCCTCAGGGGAACCCCCCAAGTACCCACATATTAAATATATAACTTTGTCATAAGAGGAACATATATTTTTGATAAAGTGCCTTTCTGCAGTTTTTAAAATGTACAGGCCGAATGCTAATTTCCTCTGCCTGCCCTTTGTAATGCAAGCTTCCTCTCTGGAAGTGCATATCAAAAGGGACCCAGAGGATTCAGGTCTGGGCTTAGGTGTGACACATAGCCCCTGTGAGCAAAAGGTAATTACCTAATTGTTATGCGGGACCCAGGGAAGCTAGAGTGGGGGTGAGCCGTATAACTCACACCTCACAGCAAAAGGTATCCTGTCAGCAGGAAATCAGGAGTGTCCTTATTAAATATAAGAATATTATGAGATGTCCTTGGCTGAACATGCTAAGAATTACATATGTGTATTCGTGGGGTTAGCCCATCGTTTTGAGTCTAAACACTGTATATGTAACCGCTACTAAGTGCCAGATATTAATATCTCTATTAATTTTCATATTACACTGTAATGTTTGGTCTCTCTGCGAGCGTCAGGTGTGACGGAATGTATTAATAGGTCTCATCTGCCTGTATGTATACGGAACGGAAGTTAGGCAGTGATTTGCAGTAAATATGAAAGTTTGGTTGAGTTCTGAGAAACTGCCACCCCCCTGTTATGATAATGAGCAGGAAAGGCTAGAATTTACATTGCCTGGTCATCAAAGGCTAAATTGCTAATTGCTTGCTTGGCCCAACTGACCAAAGGAACTAACCAGTTTAAGTGTAACATTTCACACTGGTCAATGGAAGTCCCAAGTCAGCTTGAAAAGCTTCAAAGGGACTTTTGCTAGACGGCACGGCGCCGTAACTGGGGAAGAGGGGGTTAAAATTATATATAAGTCAGAACCACCTTTTACCCATGTTCTTCATGCAAATGTCTTCATGTAATGTCTTGATGCCTGCATGCAAAGGCTTCATGTTTCCAAGTCCTGCATGTGCTTCATAACTTTGCCTGTCTTGCTGTGATGTCAGCTGAAGTATGGGAGAAATGGCCAAGTCTGTATCCTGATGGCCTTCTGTCCTAATCTTTAAGTAAGTGTCTATATTTTGCTGTTATTTGTATATATCTGTTGTGTTCACCTATCCTAAGGAATAAATACAATTTGTTATATCTAAGTCTCGTCCCAGTTCAAACCCAGGTATATATTGTAAGGAATCCGCTCCTCGGTTTAATGTTTGCCTTAACTTGCAGACCTGTGCAGTCCTGGAACACTTTCCCGGATATTTACTGCAGCCTGGATTCACTCACCAAAGCAATACTGCCACACGCCCCTTCTGCCATTGGTTCTCTGACCTTTAAGTGTTGCCTTCCCATAATGCCCCCTGCCGAGCATAGTCCTTCCTGGATGTCTCTGTGTTCTGCCATAAGCCTTGTCTTGTCTGTCTCCTTGGTTCCTGAGACCGGCTGCTAGTGTCACGCAGCGGTCTGTTCCTGTGCTGAAGCGGAGCACTCTCCTTGTTGTCTTCAGCTCCCTGGTTCCTGTGACCGGCTGCTAGTCTCATGCAGCGGTCAGTTCCTGTTTCCTGTGCTGAAGCTGAGTACTCTCCTTGTTACTTCAGCTCCTTGTTTCCTGTGACCGGCTGCTATATTCATGCAGCGGTCTGTTCCTGGTTTCCTGCACTGAAGCGGAGTTTTCCCTGAGTATCTTCAGCTTCCTGGTTCCTGGGGCCTACTCTTTCCCTAATCTAGAGAGGCCGTGTCCTGGTTCCTGCGCTGAATCGGAGGATTCCCCAGCCCGCTCAGGACTCTTGCGCTGAAGCACTGGTTTACCAGTGCAGCTAGGCGGTGTGCTACTCTGGTCTGTCTACCACCTCCTGAGACCAGTACCATGGGCCATGGTCGCCGCACGCGCAGAGGCCACTCCCGCACTCCTAAGCTGAAGCGGGGCTCTCCTGACTACCTGTTGCCGAACTCCTGCTTGAACAACGTTTACCCTGATGTCTCCAGTCCTGACCCTGGCGTGTCCACCGACGATGCTGTCTTCTCCTATCCTGATCCTGCTACGTACGACTACGAAATGCGCAATCCGGATCAGCCTGCGCGGTCTCAGGTCGGTGCTTTTACAACCCCACCTCAGCCACGCGGTCCGACCCAGGTTTGTGGCGAGCACAGTCGTGACAGTATGCTCGGCCCCACAAACTCGGACCGCCCTGTGGTGAGGGTTGGTATGTTTCTGTCTGAAATCCTGTCCCGGCCTGTAGACCAGTCCCAGTTTGAAAACCAGTATCTGTGCGAAATACTACCCCTGATTGAAGATCAGATTATGTATGAAGGTTTAACCCCGTTGCAAAGACAATGCCGTAACGATCTCATTAGTAAGGCTTATTGCCTCAAGGACTTAAAACAGTCTCTGGCCGATTGTGTTTGCTCCTCTGGTTCCCCTTTAACCTGGGATAATGTGCACCCTATCAAACTTGCCATCGCCCGAAATGCATTCCTTGCCTTGGCCTTATCATTGGACATTCACCTAGTACAACAGGACCCTCTCTTCATGGTGGTTCATGCTCAAGACACACTCCGTGTACTTTCCCTGACTTTGGACATTTGCATAAAGGAACAGGACCCTCTCCTCGCCAGCTACGCTGCCGCTTGGCAGTCCACCTGTGCTGCCAGTCCTGTCGCTAAACCTGGGGACGTATCTCCCTCTCCAGGAAATGACCAAACTGACCCACTATCACTGCCCCCTAACATAGATGCTGCCACGGTCCCTAGCCCTGATGGTACACCCGGGTACTCTGACACCAATGATACGTCTACGTTAACCCTTGCTGATCAGTCCTGTGAGGTTCCCCTGGAGTATACGTATATTTCTCTAGCCAACACTAAGGCTCTAGTATCCGAGAACAAGTCCCTTTTTCCCTCTATTCCTAACTCTGAATCTCCCTTTTCAGCCCTCGAAGTTTTTCCTGCTTTAACCCCTGCTAGGCACTTCTGCATGCCTTCCCTGTCAGGGAACAAGTCCCTCCTACCTCCACGTACTCAGCTTCAATTTCTAAGTTCTGTTCCCAGGGTCATTCCTGTATTAAACCCTGTGGGGCAGCTCTCTGAGTCCCCTTTTGTAACCCCCTGTTCTCCGCCAGCCATGGTCACGTCCCTAGCTCCAGAGGAAGAATCCCTTGTCTCACCTATTACAGAGGAAAAACTCTCTATGTTCTACTCTCAGGTATTATCTGCTTTAACTCCTGTAAATTCTTGCTGCCTCCAAGCTAATGCCTTCGTTCTAGCCTCAGAGAATGTGTCCCCAAGTCCTATAGCAGAGGTTGCATTAAATGACTTCCCCAAGGTTGCTGAATCCTTAGTTAGTTTTTGCTATAAAACCCCTGCTTCAGCTCAAGTTTCAGCTGCTGTGCCCCCTGAAACTTCGGCTAAAGTTCTGATTCCAGTTAAATGTATTCAGTTACCAAGTTTTTCCCTAAGCTTGGTCGCAGAGTTCCCATTTCCAGGTACTTCGCTGAACCAGTCTGTCACCCAGAGAGCGATGATCCCTGCTTCAGCACATAGTCCCCACGTCGTGGAATCTGCAGTCATTTCTGGTTTCCCAGACACTCCTTACCAAATACCCACTTCAGAGACCAGTACTGTAATGATTACCCCCCGTGTACTGTCTGTGTTCTCCCCTTCTCAAAGCTTAGTGTTAAAACCGTACAGTGGTCAGTATGCCCCTCCTGGGGTTCATGTTGTGTTCCCAGGAATGTTTGCTGACACACTGTTTTCACTTAAAAGCGACGCTTTTTCATATGTGCTAGCTAGAAACCTGCACACAGTTTCCCCTCTCTCTGAAATTTGCCTTGTCGGCCCTGATACTCGGAGAGGTAAAAACCTCCCTTCAGATTCAGAATCTCTTTCTATAGAGGTCGTCCTTGCTGTTAGTTTCCCTGATTTCTCTGCCCATGCAAACCCTCCAGGGATCAGCATATCGGTTGTTACCCCCTTAGTACAGTCTGAGACCACCCTGCTTATATTACATTTCCTGGTGTTTAAATCTGAGCTATTTAGTTTTACTGCCCTTGCTAAACCTCAGTCCCTCAGCACTGCAGCTAAACGTGCTCCAGCAACCGTTGGGTTACTCGGGGTAAAAATTAAAATTCCTGTCCTAAAGGGTACTTTCTCACACATGTCCAGCAAACATAGAACCTCAGTGATTGATTCTAAGTCACTTATCACTATATCTGATGTTCTCACTAGTCAAACCCTGACACCCTCACCACTGGCTAGGAGTCCCGTTATCAGAATTTTTGCACTAGTAAACACGCCTAAATCTGTTTTTGTCATGACAAGCACCCCTGTTGTTAGGGCCCTTGCAGTTTTGGATAAGACTCCTTTTACTTCAAAGGTTTCTGCTATTAAGAGTTTCCACGGTTCCAACTTACCGCTTATTGTCTCTTTAACTCCCATCATTACTCTCCCATTACCAGTAACTGATTCCCAGGCACCAGCTCCTGACGCTAGTTCTCCTATCGGTACCCCTGCTTTGCGAGATGTTTCTGTTATGGATTCCGAGCCTCCAGCTCCGGAGTCAATTCCTTTACTCGCTGCTGTTTTTGTAGTCTCTCAGGTCCCTGTCACTGAAGTACAGACTTCAGCTTCTGAGGTTAGCTCCCCTCCCTCTGCTACCCTTGCTCTGCCTGATTCTCAAGTTTCTGATATTAGAGCCCCAAAGCCTATTCCTACTCCCCAGACAATACTATCTCCCACTGAGGGTTCCCCAGTATTTGAGAGCTCCACTGCTGAGGGCTTCTCTGCCTCTGTGAAACGATGTTTTTCCCCCTCGGAACCTTCTGTTGCCCCTGTTATTTCCTTTGAGTTGGAAATACTCTGTATGTACCCCAAGATTTCGGTCTCTATGTCTGGTTTACTGCTTGCCTTGTCACCTTCCATACCAATACCGGGAAATGCTCCCACCCACCCTATACCCTCGCTGACCACTACCTGGGAGACCTCTGGAGGAGAAGTCCCTCTCAAATTCCTACATGCAGAGGTCAGCCAAGACTTTGTCTGTCCCGAAGGTCGCCTGGGTATATTCGATCAACTATCAAGGCCGCTTATCCTAAATTCTGGTCCCATTACTAAAGACTGGGCTCCCAGTGGGGGTTCTTCTGCCGTTTCTGCTCCGGAACCCTCTGGTTCTTCACAGCCTTGGATTCCCAAGCCATTTCGCGGGGCGAGCCAGGTACCAATGATATCTCTACCACCACTTTCATATCCTAGAACAGTACTCACCAAGGAACTGCTCGTTTACGGATACCCTTTCCGCCTAAAAAACTTTAGGAACAACTCGATGTCCCCGAGACCCATGGATGGCCCTATCTGGCCGCAATTCTCTCCGGGGAGTGGGGGTACACAAAGGAGTGACCACGAGTCTCTGAACCATGACTCTAACACCAATCCTAGACGGTTCTGGAACAACTCCTGGTCCCCCAACTCTATGAGTGGTCTTGTTCGCCCGGAGGTCTCACGTGAAGAGGGGGGTACTGTAAGGAATCCGCTCCTCGGTTTAATGTTTGCCTTAACTTGCAGACCTGTGCAGTCCTGGAACACTTTCCCGGATATTTACTGCAGCCTGGATTCACTCACCAAAGCAATACTGCCACACGCCCCTTCTGCCATTGGTTCTCTGACCTTTAAGTGTTGCCTTCCCATAATGCCCCCTGCCGAGCATAGTCCTTCCTGGATGTCTCTGTGTTCTGCCATAAGCCTTGTCTTGTCTGTCTCCTTGGTTCCTGAGACCGGCTGCTAGTGTCACGCAGCGGTCTGTTCCTGTGCTGAAGCGGAGTACTCTCCTTGTTGTCTTCAGCTCCCTGGTTCCTGTGACCGGCTGCTAGTCTCATGCAGCGGTCAGTTCCTGTTTCCTGTGCTGAAGCTGAGTACTCGTTACTTCAGCTCCTTGTTTCCTGTGACCGGCTGCTATATTCATGCAGCGGTCTGTTCCTGGTTTCCTGCACTGAAGCGGAGGTTTCCCTGAGTATCTTCAGCTTCCTGGTTCCTGGGGCCTACTCTTTCCCTAATCTAGAGAGGCCGTGTCCTGGTTCCTGCGCTGAATCGGAGGATTCCCCAGCCCGCTCAGGACTCTTGCGCTGAAGCACTGGTTTACCAGTGCAGCTAGGCGGTGTGCTACTCTGGTCTGTCTACCACCTCCTGAGACCAGTACCATGGGCCATGGTCGCCGCACGCGCAGAGGCCACTCCCGCACTCCTAAGCTGAAGCGGGGCTCTCCTGACTACCTGTTGCCGAACTCCTGCTTGAACAACGTTTACCCTGATGTCTCCAGTCCTGATCCTGGCGTGTCCACCGACGATGCTGTCTTCTCCTATCCTGATCCTGCTACGTACGACTACGAAATGCGCAATCCGGATCAGCCTGCGCGGTCTCAGGTCGGTGCTTTTACAACCCCACCTCAGCCACGTGGTCCGACCCAGGTTTGTGGCGAGCACAGTCGTGACATATATATATTTATATATAGTTTTGGTGTAAATTACAGCCTGTCACAAGCTACCGTGACAACTGCGCCCAAGTCAAGGCGGCAATCCTGGATCGCATGGGGATATGAGGATACCTATCGGCAACTCTTCAGAGAAGAGCAATATTCCTCAGGTATGCGACCCCCCAAGTCCTAGCCTAATGTATACAGGGCTGGTGCTGGCTAAAATCAGAGACCCGCAGCTCCAGCGAGGTCATGGAGTCAGTCTCCCTAGAACAGTTTTTGCGTGTTTTATCCCTAGGCAGAAGGAAGTGGGTTTGTCGGCATTTGGCCAAGACCCTCCGGGAAACCTCTGGGCAAATGGAGAACTTTTTAGCTGCAGAACAGTCGTGTGCGCAGGGTCCAGGGGAGGGGGGGGAATGGTGGCCGTTAAAAAAACCCGGTACATTCAGAAAAAGCAATTTTTCTTCACCGGGCAGAAGCTCAGGGACCAAATGGATGGCTCTGGTTGCATTCAATATGGGACTTAATATGCACCAACCAGGCCATACTCTGGGAGTGTCTCATGGGGGCCTACAAGAGACTCCGGAAGCCGGAAGGGAGTCGGTGTCCACTTCGGAGCCCATAGTGTGTTTTTTCCGGTGGTGTGCAGGGACACATGTCAAGATATTGTCCCCACATGAACTGTAACTATGCTCATGCCTACTTGACCCTGGGCAAGGTGCTAGACCCTGCTAGAACTAAATTCCCAATATCTTTGAAAATAGAAGGAATTAAGGTGGAGGGGTTCGTGGATTCTGGCTGTAGTCAGACACTGGTACATCGGGAGCTTGTGGCCTTAAATAAACTTAAGGGGTCGGCCCAGGTAAGCATTGAATGTATACATGGAGATGTGAAGGAGTAACTTCGTGCCAGGGTGAAACTAACGGTGGGAGGACGCTCAGAGGTTTTGTTGGTGGGAGTCGGATTACCTTTTGTTTTTGTTCAGGTGGCAGTGGTAGACAACAAAGTAATAGACCGCCAGGGGGTCAGCATTTTTCCTCATTTTGAGTTGCATAATGACCTCTTATATCGAGTGGAGAAAGACAAACAAACTCAAAAGACACACATGCAGCTGCTAGTGCCAAGACCTTATAGAAAAGAGGTATTGCGGTTAGCTCATACTCTTCCTTGTTCAGGTCATCGGAGAAAGGAGAAAAACAGAATTCGCCTCAAGGCACGGTTCTATTGGCCAGAAATTTATAGAGGGTAAGGGACTTCTGTGATTGGTGCCCTGAGTGCAAGATGGTTGCCCCAAAAGGGAACACCAAAGTCCCATTGGTGCCTATCCCATTGGTAGAGACCCCTTTTGAAAGGATAGGTGTGGATATTGTAGGCCCACTGGAAAAAAGTGCTGCAGGGTGTGATGGTGAAGGGGTACCATAAAGGTATTCTACCCGGCTAGGTGCCCCTGAGTCATAAAATGTATTTTTAGAGTGTCAGTTCTGCGGCCCAGAGTTGACTGCAGTCCTAAAAATGTATGTTAAACTGTTTAAAATGTGCCCGGGGGGAATAAGGGCCTGCTAGCCTGTGTTTAAGGGGTTAATTGGAGAAGTGTGCCTGTGGTTTGCGGTGAGCAGTGGAGAATAAAACATTGTATCACTGACTCACCACAAGACAAGCAGGGAAGCAGCCTTAACCACAGAGTCTAGTGGATGACTTGTGGTTAGTTAAGTGTTTCCGAATTGCAACAATGTATGATGTGGTTAGTGTCAATACAGGTCACTTGATGAAGTCTGTCTGCGGTTAGCAAGTAAAACCGGGAACGGATACATTGAGTCTCGAACGCAGACCACAGACGGGGGAAATGTTTAAACATACCACATCAAAGCCCTTACTCAATTAAAGGTATAACTTTAGTTAGGAATGTCCTAGCTTTCTAGTTTTTCATGTGCAAAGGGTTAGGAGGTAGTCATTCAGATTGATATGGGTTTGTTAATTGTACCATGTGTATAAATGTATAAACGGGCATAGCCCTGGTGTAGGTACATTTAAAATTATGTGAGCTGGGGAATTTAAATGGCATTTACAGGAACAGCGGATAAATTAAAGATTCACCCAGAAATGTAAATATAATATATATAACTGGGTTGAACTGGTACGAGACTTAGATATGATAAAATATAATTTATTCCTTGATAAAGGTGAACACACAAAATGTACAAATAACAGGCAAAATATAGACACTTACTTAAAGATTAGGACAAGAAAGCCATCAGGATACAGGATGGCCCATTTCTTCCATAATTCAGGTTCAGATGTAGTCATCACAGCAATACACGAAGATCATGAAGACCATACATGAAGACATGAAGCATGAAGCACTGAGTAAGGGGGGTCTCTGGTTTATATACCATTTCCACCCTTCTCTTACATTCAAGGCACCGAGGTGTCTAGCAAACATCTCTTTGAAGCTTTTTGAAGCCGCTTTTGGCTTCCATTGAAGTGTGAAGTATCACATCTAAAAAAACATTCAGTTTCTTGGTTCCTGCCTCCAACATAAACAATTAGGCAATTTAGCCTTTGATCACCAGGCTATGTAAATTCTAGCAAGATGTCCTTCCTGCTCATTATTATAACAGAGGGAGTCTGCAGTTTCCAGAACACAACCAAAATTCCATATACACTGTAAATAACTTCATAACTTCAGTTCAGTAGTACTTGCTGGCACGCAAGCCATATTAATACATTCCGTCACACATGAAGCTCCCAATGTGACTAAATATTACCGTGTAATACTAAAATTAAGAGAGATATTAATATCTGCCTCTTAGTATCTGTTAAACCTCAGGTGTCTGTATTCGTTAGTTGCGAGTAAGTCCCACGAATACACCTATGTAACTCTTAGCATGTTCAGCCAAGGACATCTCATAATATTCTTATATTTAATAAGGACACTCATTCCGATCTCTCCCTGTGTAACCACACCCCTGGCCCCATTCAAGAAATCCTTTGAAGCAGGGACCCCTGGGTAGTGGACATTTGTCACCTGTGTTATGTTTATTCTTGCAGGATACCTTGGTTTGTAAGTGTGAGTTTTAACGCTCACAACCCACTCTAGCTTCCTGCAAACAGGTAGAGTTGCTGGTCCTTTGATCAGGGCTGTTTCCTACCCATTTGGTCGCTCTCCTGACCATTTGCATTTTAATGTATTTTCCTAAACTGCAGCTCATTAACCCCTTAAGCCCCAGTGTATGTGGTGCAGACACTGGCCCAGAAACAATACATTTTTTACAGGGGAATAAGCATTTGGATATTGAAGCGAGGTAAAAACACATTACTGGACCTCAGTCCAGTTAACCCCTTGCTTCCCAGGTGAGGGTAGAGGGTGGCCAATTGGGGTGTAACCCCTTTAATTCCGGGCCAAATCCTCCCCATCGTCACACTAGGGGTGTTTGCAAAGGAAAATTTGCGAGAGGCACAAATGGCACAAGAAAGCAATTATAAAAGGGGGGCTCGCACAAGATAACTTTAGCCAAGGGATAGGGTTTTGCTTCTTGCAACTACCGAGTCTAAGTTGTTGGCAAAATGGCAAGGACCCTTTGAGGTAGCACAAAAGGTTGGACCTGTAGACTACGAAATATTACAGCGAGGGAAAAGAAAAACAAATGTATCATATAAATCTTTTGAAGCCCTGGAAAGCTCAAAGTTTGTTTGTGTCAATAGAAGAGAAGGAGTTAGATTTGGGAGCACAAGTAGGCCCTGGTAGGAAAAATGAGAGTGTCCAACTGGGGGAAAATCTGTCCTTGGAACAGAAAACACAGGCACAAAATACGGTGGAATAATTTGTTGATGTGTTCTCTCCATTACCAGGCAAAACATGTTTGATTGCACACCATGTCGAAACGGAACCAGGAAAGAAAGTGAAACAGAGACCTTACCGAATTCTGGAAAAATTAAGGGGAGTTGTAGAAACTGAACTAGAAAACATGCTAAAATTGGGTGTGATAAAAAGGCACGGGGTGAGTGGTGTAGCCCCAACACATTAGTCCCATAAGACTGATGGGTATACACAATTTTGTATAGATTTTAGAAAAGTAAATGCGGTTTCTAAATTCAACGCGTACCCGATGCCCAGAGTGGATGAATTGTTGGAGAGGCTAGGGAAAGCCAAGTATATCACAACGTTGGATCTGACCAAAGGATATTGGCAGATCCCTTTAACAGAAAAGTCACAGTAAAAGACTGCTTTTGCCACTCCATTTGGTCTGTTTCACTTTTGGATCATGCCGTTTGGATTACATAGTGCTCCCGCTACCTTTCAGAGGTTAATGGATCAGATATTGTTATATTGTTACTCCATAACAAATATGCAGCAGCCTTTCTTGACGACGTAGTCACTTATTCCACAGATTGGGAAACACATTTAGCTAAAGTGTCGGCAGGCCTGACTGCCAATACAGCAAAATGCTCAATAGGGAGAAGTGACACAAAGTACAAAGTGCAGATGTTTATGGATTGTCCAGTACCATCAACAAAAAAACAGGTGAGAGCTGTCTTGGGCTTAGCAGGATATTATAGAAAATTTGTACTACATTTTTCCACAGTCCTTGCCCCGCTCACCAATCTAATAAGAAACATAGTGCCCAATAAAGTCCAGTGGACAGTTGTTACGATGCGCGGAACACTCCCCCTGCGGCGTGTTCCTTCCTTACCTGTTGAACTTCTGATCGCCGCCCTCTGGCTGCGAGTCAAGATCCTGTGTCTTTAAGTATCCTGAAGCTTTCTACGCCATCTTGCTTTCTGGCAAATCATGCCCTCTTCCTCCTGACAGGAAGTACGCCTCTCTCTGACTTTCTCATTGTTATTTGTCATTTGCTGCCTGCCCTGGTTCCTGCTAGTAGTACCATCGCATGCTGTTCCTGCCTGGACTTCCTTGGGACCTTTACTCATCTCCTTTGGATTCCGGAAGACTGGGACAGTCACTCATTTACTACTGAGGTTAGTTTACCATCGGGTAGTGTAGGACCTGCTGATTAGGGTTTACCTTGACGTGGTAGCAGGCTTACAATACCTTGGCCAAAGTATTCAACTAAAGAACCCTTACTTTGAACTTAGTATTTGCTGCACTCTTCTGTTACTGGCACTATGCCTTTAAGGAAGCTGGACGTCCTTCAAGTAGAATTTCTATTGTGACCTTGTGCTCTGGACTCTATCCTCCCCGGCTCCTCTCTAGTTCTCGTTATTAGTTCCTGAGTTTCCTGAGGCCTGCTGCTACCCTCCATGCAGAGGCCTGTGTTCCTGTGTATCCCGAGGCCTGCTGCGATTCATGCAGAGGCCTGTGTACCATGTTTCCTGAGACCTGCTGCTACTCTTCATGCTGAAGTCAGTACTGCTACTTTCCACGCTAAGGCCTGTGTCCCGAGTTCCTGGCGTCTGCTGCTTTTCTCCATGCGGAGGCCTGTTCCGGACTCCTGTGCTGAAGCTTTGGATTCCCCCTGCGTTGGTGCCTGAGAACTCGCGCATCCCCGCTCTGCTGCCAGAGCATGCGCATACATGCAGATAGATTAGTCGTGTCTCTGAGCTTGGCTCCGCACCTCCGGACGCGTTGTGCTTTCTCCTACGCGCGGCGCGCTTACGTGACTACGTGAGCCGATCCCCAGCTGCGCGGCAACTCACTCCCTTCGTGTCTCCTGCGGATTCCCCACCTCACTATTGGGTCCCTTCCCTTTCTACCACTTGTGTGGGGAGCACAAGCGTAACAACAGTACAGTGTGAGGAGGTGTTTCAGGGAGTGAAAAAATACTCTGTTCAGAGACGGTTTTACAGAGTCCTGACTTTGAGACGCCCTTCATTCTGCAGACGGATGCCTCAGAATTAGGTTTAAGGGCCATCTTGTCTCAAGACGTTGACGGGGAAGAGTGTCAGGTCATGTACCTTTAGTAGGAAGCTCTTAAAAAGAGAACAGGCCTATGCAGTAATAGAGAAGGAGTGTTTAGCGGTTAAGTAGGCCACTCAGGTACTATCTCCGGGGCACCTCATTAACCCTGGTAACAAACTATGCTCTCCTAAAGTGGCTTCATACAATAAAGGACACAAACCCGAGAGTCACTCACTGGTACCTCTCCCTTCATTTCTTCTTCCAGGTACAACATAAGGCTGCGAATGCAGACTTTTTGTCCCGGGAGGGAGGGATTGTTTCAAAGGGTGAGTGTGTGAGAAGCAACACTCTGAGGGGGGAGGTATGTGAGGTAGTGTATAGGGTTAAAGCTCTCTCACCTGAGAAGAACAGGAAAAAACACACCCTGGCTTGTAGGTTTGCAAGCTGATTGGAAAGGGGAGGTTTACGAGGCAGGCAGCAAACTTCCTACACTCTCGCTCATTTTGCTCTCAACCTGTGAGGGCAGCAGAGAGCCTGTCAGGGGGAGAGCCTGGAGAGCCTGAACTGCCTTTTGGATACTAGCGATTAGGTACTGTCCGGTTGTTTTGCAGATGTATGCTATTTAAGTTAAAGACTATTTTGTTTTGTTACCGGATTACTGCAACCCCTGATACAGGGAATAAAGAACTTTCGATACAAGAAAGTGATGTGTGAGCTCCTTCCTGACAACATCTACAAGGCCGCTCTGTAACACATACTCATATAATATGGGCATGATAAGCCTCTTTAGCACTCAATGGTCAACCTAATACAAATCATTACGGCCAAAATACACAATAATAAAAGAAATACACAAGCACCTAAACACCCCAACAATAAAATAATTAAAAAGCCCAATAGTACACATGAATACAAGTTATTGATCACCAAAACAGCAAAATAATAAAAATTGTTTTCCCAAAACATAAGAATAAAATGAAATAAACTTGGTTTGCAACATGTACACTATATGTGAATGGGGGAGGGGATGTAGGAGAGACTCGCATCAGCTTCTTATAGTCGATGTTAAGTGTGAATAACTGTGACGGTGCTCGTCTCAAATCAGGAGGCGGACCCGCAGGGCTGAGGAAGGGATGCAAATAAACCGACCACAACCCAGGGACCCAGTTATTTGAAAGGTGGTTGCCTTGATTTATTTGAGAAACTTGTACAAGATGATTTGGACAAACTATCGAAACAAAACAAGTATATTAAGCAAAATGAATAAAGAACAATGTAACGCAATTAATGAATTGAAAAATGATAATTCCATAGTTATCAAATCAGCAGATAAGGGCAGAGGCGTAGTGATCCTTGATAAGGAGAGCTACATTGCTGAGTCCCTTAGACTGCTTAATGATACAGAAATTTACATTAGAGTATCTAATAATCCTACAGAAGATTATCTGTATGAATTGGAAAACATTCTAACCGTAGTAAATATAAACTAACGTTCCAGGACTCACTGACTATAGAATAACGGATCAACCAAGGTAAATGCCAATAAAAAGTGAATAATCTAATATCAGCACAAGACCATATAGCTAAACTTGGAGTGATGTGGCACTAGTGGGTAAACAATGGACCCTATAACACAGGTGGGTGAGGGACAAGGAGCACAGGAACAAGGAATCCCTGTGTTCCTTGTCCCTCACCACCTGTGTTTATTCATGTAGCAAAGTCAATTGCAAAGAGGGGTGCAAAAACTCATAAGGTGTATACATATAAAAGTCCAGCAATGCACAACACCATCCAAATCTTCAAGATAGAGGCTCATCCCATATAGTTACCATATTCCAATTTTACCAGACTTTGCTACATGACATTGCCACGGCATGTAGCTGTTATTTGATCAGCATGGCTGGGTTTACTTCTTGTGCCTTTTTCTACGTAATATCTATATTTTTTAACCATGGATGAATTTTCTGATATTGCTGGAGTTTTTTCCTCTTTGACTGAGTCAGCTAGTTACAGCGAGGCTGAGATAGCCAAAATCAGATTCACGGATTAATTTGAAGCTGCGGTGGGCCCAGATAAAGCGATTGATGTCTATAATGACCTAATAAAATTGAAAAAAACGCAATGTTGATTATTATCTGCATGGAGTCACGCTCACTCACTACCACAGGGAGAAAATGTTACCTCATGGTTTTAGGGTGAAAAATCAACCAACTATCGGCAGAAATTATCCAGATTTTTGCCGGAAATGGATCGCCATATTGAACAAATGTTCACTGGATCTCGTGATTTTGGTTATAGATCAAGTCAGCAAAGAAATAGTGAAAATTAAGAAGGAAATAGATGATGTTATGACCAACAAAGATGAAATATTGTCGACAGATACGAGTACTAACTGGATCGACAAAATTCAAACGACTATGGACACCTATACTGACAATTTGACAAAATACAAAAGAGACAAGCTATGCCTGGTTGTTGCAGACTACAAAGAGCGGAAAGTGTACCGGTGGTTGTTGGGACAGACAGAAACCACTAAGAATAGTGGTGGGCGACGCCACTTGCCCCCACACCAAAGACGAGGAATATCAGGTACAACTGGATACACAACTAGTGATACCGACCACTCGGATGCTGCTGACAATGCTGGTGCAGAGTCTTTTTTAGGATGGGGCAGTGGTGGCCACACCGGGGAAAACAATGGCCAACCAGAAGAGGTGGCCGCAGGACGGTGCTATCCAGCGAGAGAGAAAAAACACGAGGCAGGGGAGCGAAGGCGCAACCACAGAGGAGATGATCTTCAATCTATCGAAACATACTCTTACAACAGCGGAGATAAAAGTCTTGCAAAAGGGTCTGTCTTTTATACCCACCAACACGCAGGACCCCTTTAACTGGGAAGTCGACCTTTTTAAACTACATCGGCAATTGAAACTAAAAGATTTTTTTAGCAGGACCGCAGATGTGGTGGATATATGGGGAGACTTACCTGCAATGAACAAGATGTTTAAGAAGAAAAGTACCTTTGAACCGCAGACCACAAATCATAACATCTCTTCATTTATGGATTTAGTTACCAACGAAACCTGGACCAAAATTGGTACGCATAAGACCAGCTTTCGTAATTTGACGAGAGAGGAACAGACGGCCCTCAAGACGTTACGTAAGAATAAGAACATCATTGTGAGATCGGCCGATAAAGGCGGTGGGATCGTTATTTTGGATTATACATATTACAAACAGGAGATAGAGAGCCAGCTGTCAGTGGGCAACAATTACAGGCATTTACCATGTGATCCGACAGTGGAATATAAAAGAGAAATTGATGCCATCATCCTACTCGGGGTGACGAATGGTTGGATTTCAGACGAATCAAGTCAGTTTCTTGTTCAAGACCATTCAAAGATTCCTGTATTGTATACCATCCCCAAAATACACAAATCAACTACAGC
This sequence comes from Ascaphus truei, assembly GCF_040206685.1. Taxonomy (NCBI): domain Eukaryota; kingdom Metazoa; phylum Chordata; class Amphibia; order Anura; family Ascaphidae; genus Ascaphus; species Ascaphus truei. Next base: position 39,531,027 of record NC_134497.1, on the reverse strand, counting down.
TCCGCCAGGGAGGCCCATTATATCGGCCCGGGAGTCATTATTTCATCCGCTCTCACAATTGGTCGACTTCTTTCTACAGCCTCTGGTTGTGGGGATGGATGCGTATATAAGGGATACTTCGGACTTTATGGCCAAACTGGCCGATGTGACGTCTGATATCACTGACACCCTACTTGTAATACTTGATGTCACGAGTTTGTATACAAACATCCCGCATATGGAAGGATTGGAAGCAATTAGTTCCAAGCTAAATAACTCCACAATACTGGATGGGCCACCTTCTAAATACCTGCTACTCCTTATAGATGTGATACTCCACAAGAATTTCTTCAAATTTGAAAATACATTTTATTTGCAACTTAATGGGACAGCCATGGGGTCAAACATGGCACCGGCATACGCAAATCTGTTCATGGATTTGTATGAGCACACACATGTGCTGTTTAATAACACGTATGCCTGCCATATCCAGAAATACATCAGATACATCGATGATGTGTTTATCCTCTGGGTGGGAGTGCGGATGAATTATTAACTTTTGTCGATATTCTAAATAGGATACCATCAACCATCCGTTTCACTTTGCATTATAGCACTATCGTAATCTCATTTTTGGACACTGTGGTATATAAATCCAATGGTGCTCTAGCCACAAAGTTGTATCGTAAGCCAACGGATAAGAACTCCCTTCTACATGCATCTAGCCACGACCCTACTCCTTTAAAGTGGTGCTTACCGTATTCCCAGCTGCTTAGGGTGAAAAGAATAATTAGTGATCCAGAATCTGTGGTGGGGGCTCTACTAGCAATGGCGACTCGATTTACGGACAGAGGCTATGATGAAGACGATGTACAGGGGACCCTGGCCAAGGTGAGACGCCTTAACAGAAATGATCTTCTCACTACAACTGCCAAAGAACAAAAGGCTAAGCGTTTGAATGTTGTCAGCACATTTAGTATTGCCTCGAATCTTATTAAACGCAGTGTAAAAAAAACCTGGCACATTTTAGCCAATAATGCAAAGATTGGGGCATATGCACAGGAGCCACCGCTGTTTTGCTTCCGACGGGGGCCCTCGATTGGGGATCTTATTACTAGCGCAAATACCACAGATAAATATATGCAATCTGGATCTTGGCTAGCAAGGAAACCTGGCTCCTACCGCTGTCATGGCTGCACAATTGCCAATATATGCAATTGAGTTTGACGTACAATCACCCACGCAGCGGAGTACCTACAGTATAAAAATCAAGCAAGCCATGGACTGTGAATCTAAGTACATTGACTACTTCAGTGTTTCCCAATTAAATGTAGTTGTGGAACCCTTTCATATTTTGTAAAACAGAATGGAACCCCTTAAATATTTTTAACGTAGCACATGGGGGAAAAAAATGCGACGCAGGCGAAAAGTTTCTTGGTTCAAGATTATTTTTAAAAGACCCCCACTGCCCCAATACATTTTTAAAAATACCCCCACTGCCCAAATACATTTTTAAAATACCCCCACCACTGTCTCCCCCTAGTGTGTCTCTCACTCCCTCCCCCCAGTGTCTCTCCCTCCAGCCAGTGTATCTCCCTCCATTTCTCTCTTTCACCCTCTCTGCCCATGTCTCTCTTTCACTACCTCCCCATTTCTTTCACCCCCCGCGTCTTCCACCCCACCTCCCCATGTTTCTCTTTAACACCCCCAAATCTCCATGTCTCTTTTTCATCCCCCCACCTCTCCATGTCTCTTTCACCCCGTCCCCACGTCTCTCTTTCACCCCCTCCCAACGTCTCTCTTTCACCCCCCTCCCCATGACACACTCACACACTCAATCTCTCACCTTATCACAGCTGCATGCAGCAAGGAGGTGCTGCATGAGCTGTGCAGCACAACGCCACCTAATGGCTGAAGGAAGGAGAGATTGCAGCTACAGACTGCTTTCTCTCTGCTCTTGGCAAAATCGGGTGGGGGGGGCATCCGTAGGCGGAACTCCTGGGTCTGTTCTACGGAACCCCAAGGTTCCGCGGAACTCCATTTGGGAAACGCTGGTCTACTTTATCAGATGTCCCTTTGGGTTACTATATATCAGTAAAACGATAAGAATGATGAAGGAGAGAATGGCGTTACATCGTTCGACCTTCAGGAGGGCATTGCAATGTGGGACCGATGCATTGGATCTGAAGTGCCTCCCTATGGCACGCCATTTTAAAGAATTTCGACACAATGGCAACCCTTAGATGTATGCCTATTCTGCAGGTGGCAATACCACCCTGAGGCGGTGACAGAGGAAAGCTCCTCTGCAACAGGAGGCAAGGCTAATTTATGAGCTGAGAACTGTGGCCTAAATGAAGATCTGAAGCTGGGCTGCTTTTTATATATGATTTTGGACACTTTTTGCTGCATTTTTTGGTCATTTTGGCAATTATATATTTTTTCTAAGTATAATTTTATTTGCTTAGATCTATTTTTTGATGATCATATTCTGTGGCTAACTGTGCATGTTTTTTTAAATTATTTTTCACCTTTGTATGTGTCTCTTTACTAGCCTGAGCTCTCCACTTCCTTACTGGTGTAGTTGGGTTCTGTATTTGTTTTACCTCTGCACCCTGTTTTATTTTAGTTTTAATAGTGGTTGCCTTTGTCTGTGTCCCCTGTATAAGTGTAGCCAGGACCCCCGTCAGTGCTCAGAGCCCCTTCGGTTACTCAAGGGGCAGCAGGAGAAGTGGATGCGGCCAGTTGCTGGGGACGCGTGCGGCCTGTTGCTAGGGCCGCGGTCGCGTTGCTGAGGTCCCGGCAGCTCGCGGTTCAGGGCACCGCCATTGCAAGATGCGTTGCGCATGTGCAGGGGCTAGGAGCGCCGGGAGGCCCACAGACAGGTCGCACATGCGCAGTGAAGGGCAGTCAGCCCCCTGGGTGCACAGGGACAGAGCCACATGACCCCAGGGAGCCAATAGGGCTGCAGCATCTCCCTGCATGGAGATTGATACATTTTTGCGGGCTTGCAGCACGTTTTTCAGTTGGTGACCGGAGCAGCTAGGGGAAGGAGGTAGGGTGCAGGAGTCCGTGACTCTCTGCACTAGGCCAGCAGCCCCTAGGCCCCAGATAGCCCTGAGTCACAGTAGCTGAGTGTTGTAGGGACAGGCCCCAGGTTAGGGATCCTGCCCCTTATCAGTATCTAGAGAAAGTTAGGGACACAGCGGATGCTGCGTTTCCATCTTGAGGTTTGGGCTCAGACCTCCGCTGCGGCTGCAGCAGTCATCCGGGGTGGGATCGCCCTGGATGTTGGTTCCGGTGTCTTCGCTCATCGGAGCCTTTGTGAAGCCAGTTGCAGGCCCGAGCACTAGAGTGCTCGGCAGGTAATCCATAACAACAAGTGCACCAACAATCCTATTAGCTTTAATAGTGACTGCGCAGTCACACATATCCTCTCTCTCTGTGGGACATTGTGTGGGGTTACTGGACACGGGGTAGGATCACCCGGTGAAGGGGGATAGCGTCCTCCGAGATGCAGTAGTTAGTGTCTCCTCTAGGGAGGGACACCTGTTGATATCATATGCAAGTACGTTCTATGCTCGCAAGTAAAGTCATTGGTTGTATTATATATGCTGTTGTGTTATATATACATATTGTCCTGCGAGGATCACCGATTTAAACGCCCCAGGTGAATGTGGCGGCAGTGAATGAGCGGTTAGTCGATCTGGACTTCAACTTTGGCGGGTCGACGTTGCCCACCAAGTGGAAAGAACGGCTGACAACCCAGTTGAATAAACAACGGACTGTGTTCTCCACGAATGAGATGGATGTGGGGTGCAGTCGCAGCTACCAACATGCCATTCGACTAAGTGATACCACCCCGTTCCGGGAACGCTCTCGTCGCATCGCCCCGTGGGATGTGGACGATGTGAGGAACGCCATACAGGACATGGAAACCGCTGGGATTTTGAAGGAGTCTCAGGGGCCCTACGCGTCACCCATAGTCGTGGTGCGGAAAAAGAACGGATCCGTACGACTGTGTGTCGACTATCGAACTCTGAACAATCGTACGATACTGGATCAGTACAACCTTCCGCGCATTGAAGAGATCCTGAATGCTCTGAATGGAAGCCAATGGTTCAGCGTGCTCGATCTACGATCTGGGTACTATCAGGTACCTATGAATGCAGAGGATCAGGAGAAAACAGCCTTCGTCTGCCCCCTTGGATTCTACCAATTTACACGTATGCCCCAAGGTATATGTGGGGCCCCTGCTACCTTCCAATGACTGATGGAGAAGACTATCGGGGACAAGAGCCCTCGGGAGTGTCTGGTATACCTGGACAACATCATTGTCTGCGGAAAAACTCTGGAGGAGCATGAAGAAAGGCTGCTTAAAGTAATAGACCGTCTTGGGAAGGAAGGGCTGAAATTGTCCATAGACAAGTGCCGGTTTTGTCACACCTCGGTGACCTATGTGGGGCACATCGTGTTGGCTCAAGGGATCGCCACCGACCCAGCCAAAGTAGAAGCGGTCGTGAACTGGCCGCGTCCAGAGAATGTCACAGAACTACGATCCTTCCTGGGGTTCTGTGGGTATTACCGTCGCTTCGTGGAAGGGTACTCTAGTAGAGCAAAACCCCTGAACAATCTGTTGAAAATAAACCCCGAAGAGACCGGAAGGAAGGTCGTATCGGCTCGCCAACCGTTTGGTGATAAATGGACGTCTGAGTGTGAACAGGCCTTCCTGAAATTGAAGAAATGTCTGACCGAAGCGCCGGTGCTTACGTATGCTGATCCCGAACAACCATACGTTCTGCATGTAGATGCCAGTCTCAATGGACTGGGTGCCGTCCTGCACCAGAAGCACCCCGAGGGCCTTAAGCCTGTCGCCTACATCAGCCGTAGTCTGACATCCAGTGAACAGAGGTACCCCGTCCACAAGTTGGAATTCCTGGCTCTCAAGTGGGCGATCACCGAGAAGCTCCACGATTACCTTTACGGGGTGAGGTTTGAGGTAAGGACGGATAACAATCCCCTCACGTACATCAATACCTCGGCCAAATTAGATGCAGCAGGACACCGATGGCTGGCCGCTCTGAACAATTACCGCTTCTCCCTGAAGTATAAGCCGGGACCCTTGAATGTCGGGGCTGACGCCCTTTCCCGACGTCCAGGGCTAATTGCTACTCAAGATGATGAGGAATGGGAAGAACTCCCAGGAACCGGAGTGCGAGCTATGTGTGGCACTGCCGCCATCATCAACGACCAAGTGGCCTTCTCAGAATTAAGGGTGGCAGATTCATTGGGATGCCAGTCGCAGGCTGTCCCAGCCGCCTACTGCGATCCAAAAGGGATAAACATAACGCATGACAAGGTGATACGGTGGAAGGATCTGGTAGACTACCAAATACGAGACCCTGTCGTTGGTATCATTAGGCAAGCCGTTGAAAAGAAGAACCCAGCCCTTCTGAAGCGTGCGCCCAATGACTTGGTGGCCTTGCTCATGAGGGAAGTGGACAAATTCGAAATAGACAACTGCTTACTCTATCGGGTGGTGCAATACCACAACCACCTGGATAGGCGACAACTAGTCCTCCCTAAGAACTTGCAATACATGGTGTTGAAGTCCCTACATGATGAGCATGGACATCTCGGAGTAGAGAAGACCTTTGGGTTGGTCAGAGACGCTTTTTCTGGCCCAAGATGCGAGAGGCCGTCGAACGCCACTGTCGCCGTTGTACTAGGTGTATACAGCGCAAGACCCTGCCTACCAGAGCAGCCCCATGGGCCATCTGAAGAGTTCTGGCCCCATGGACCTTGTGTGTATTGACTTTCTGTGCATTGAGCCCGATAGCCGGGGAATATGCAACGTGCTGGTCATCACGGACCATTACACCCGGTATGCCCAGGCCTTCCCCATGAAAGATCAGAAAGCCATCACAGTGGCAAAAATATTATGGGAGAAGTACTTCGTGCACTACGGTCTTCCCAACCGCCTTCACTCAGACCAAGGTCGGGACTTCGAGAGCACGTTGATCCGAGAACTGCTCAAAATGCTGAACATCGCCAAATCACGAACGACCCCGTATCACCCCGAAGGAGATGCACTGCCAGAACGATTTAATCGAACCTTACTGGACATGCTCGGAACTCTACATAGTGCTCAGAAAACTGAATGGAGTCGACACGTGGAGGCCCTGATGCATGTGTATAATTGCACCCGACACGAGTCAACTGGATTCTCTCCATACTTCCTCATGTTTGGGCGAGAGGCGAGACTGCCAGTGGATGTACGTCTTAGAGTCTCGACGGATGGGATACACAATGCTACCCACTTCAAATACGTGCAAAGACTTAAAGACAGTTTACAGCAGGCCTATCAACAAGCTGAGAAGGCTACAGCTAAGCTGAACGCGGGAAACAAAAGGCGATACGATCATAAGGTCAAATATCGGGAACTTCGTCCTGGGGATGCCGTGTTGCTTCGGAATCTGGGAGTCCCGGGAAAACACAAATTGGCCGACCTATGGAGAGACGGGGTATATGAAATAGAATCTCAGATGCCTGGTCTCCCAGTCTATCGCATCAAGGACACCGAAGGCTGGGTAAAGGTATGGCACCGTAATCATCTTCTCCCCATTCCACAAGTGGGAGATGAGGAAGCAGAGATACTGGCCACACCGCTCAACGGTGAGTCCGACTTATCAGAGATGGGTCAAGAGACTGTCAATAATGAAACCCACTCTGAAACTCCTGAAGATCCTATGGAAGGACCCTCTCAAAGGGACTACTTCACAGAAGGGGCATCTCCCGGAGGAGCTATGGGTAAAGGGCCCCGTAGGCCAATGCCTACTAAGGTGGCACCAACAGGCCAGCCTTTGGATCCACAGAGCCCGTGCTTTGTGCCTAACAGAGACTGTTCAGAGACATTTCTCCCCTCAAGGGAAGAGGCTGAGCCTCAGGACTGTGTTTATTACTCCCCCGAGGGAGTTGCCGAATAACAGCTCCGAAGGAGCCAAAGAGTCAGGTAGCCTCCAACTCGGTTAACCTATGATCAAATTGGGGCACCCCATTATGAGGCTCAGCAGTGGTCTCGGAGCAAGATCCAATCTGTGATTGTGATGCTCACAGAGTTGTGCAATATCGTTTAGAGTCAATGCATGTGCTAAGTTATATGATTGAATTGCATTTTCATTATATAAATTCTGTACAGGGTTGAGTTGTGTCCCAAGCGAGGATGTTGGGGTTTTTACCAGGGTGAGGCTGTAGCCAGGGCCCCTGTCAGTGCTCAGAGCCCCTTCGGTTACTCATGGGGCAGCAGGTGAAGTGCGGGGGCGTGCGCTAGCATAGCGTGACTCTCCTGTGGATGCGGCCGGATGCTGGGGACGCGAGCGGCCCGTTGCTAGGGCCGCGGTCGCGTTGCTGAGGTCCCGGTGGCTCGCGGTTCAGGGCGCCGCCATTGCAAGGTGCTTTGAGCATGCGAAGGGGCTAGGAGTGCCGGGAGGCCCACAGACAAGAGAGAGTGAGACAGAGAGAGAGAGAGTGAGACAGAGAGAGAGTGAGACAGAGTGAGACAGAGAGAGTGAGACAGAGAGAGAGAGAGACAGAGAGAGAGTGAGACAGAGAGAGAGAGTGTGACAGAGAGAGTGAGACACACACAGAGAGAGAGAGAGAGAGACAGGGACAGAGAGAGTGAGCCAGAGAGAGAGAGACAGCGTGAGACAGAAACAGTCATATATAGAAGTACATGCACACCGCTAATAGGTGCTAGAGGGGGGTACTTATCTGCCGGTGCACTGTGTCCAGGGAGGTCCAGACATCCGAAAGGTAATCAGCTAGGAAATGGAAGCAGGCACACGGTCTTTTTGAGGGTGCAATTTATTGTGCCACCAAAAGGTCCAACGTTTCTGCAAAAATTGCCTTTATCAAGGAGATGGCTACAGGATATACTTAACACACCACTATTTATACACTAATGGGTACTCACCCATCCATGATTGCTGCTGCCATGCTCCTGGATGTCGATGCCCACAACGTGGCGTGATGATGTCATGCACCACCAGAGGGGGATCATGGGTATCTGTGAAGAGACAGCCTCCCTGATGCCTGTAACAGGCAAAGAAGGCGATCCTGCAGCATGTAGGATCTGCAGAGAGCAGCCCCTTCACTGGAAGCCGAGACTCCCCTGGTGATGTCAGCGTGCCCTCATGACGTGACGCGATGACGTCAGACGTCCAGGCATCAGACCTGCCTAAGAGTGGAGAAAAGACAGCCCGATGCCCAAGGGGACCTGAATAATCACGTGGGGGTGAGAGCCCTTACATTAACAAACAAGTGCAGTGAGACTTTAATACATTAAAGAGAACTACAGTAGGCAAAAAGGTGTATATCATAACCAATAAAACATAATGTCACCTAATAAAGTGTTTAAAAGAGGTATTGAACTGTATTTATGCTAGCAGCTTTTCGTATAGACATGAAAAAACATGAAATGATACATAATATAAATAAATAATGCATATATAGAAGAAATCCTCAGAGCAGCATAGTGTTCCATAATGGGTCGCCAGGGTCCATGGCAAGATGCACAGTGCTCTACAGAGTTCTTCGACTACCTTCTGTCAAGAAAGCATTTGAAATGTTGTTGTTCATTTAGACCCCTGCCAATCAGAGTTGGGATGTATTTCCCACGCTCTGATTGGCTACCGTACCATGTGAGACCGGCCATGTTTCTTTTAATGACGTCATCTTAAAGGCAATTGAAGCAAAGCCATTCTGATTGGCTGTGCTTTCATTGCCTTTAAATGACGTCATCATTTTTTTTTTGGTCGGCCAAATCACATGTTTTTCACGGCCCATCAGGACCGTGAGAAACATTTGACCAAAATGTGACGTCATAGGCCTATAAAAGCCTATGTCGCCTCATTTTGAAGCTAGTCGCCGAGGAAGGACCATCTCCCCTCCTAAGAAGAGAAGAAGGGCGTGGTGTAAGAAGATGGAAGAAGCCGGAGAAGACCCCAAAAGACGGAAGCAGACACCAAAAGACCCCAAAGAAGAAAGAAGACACAGACAGTGGATTTGTTATGGTTTTTTATTTTATGGCTTACCTGTGGATTGGTTCCTGTGCTTCCTGTCCTGTGGAGGGATGGGAATGTGTGGCGGGGTTCGGGACTGGGGTGGGCATGGGACTGTGGGAGGAGGCATGGGACTGGAGGGGGGGAGGGACTGTGGAAGCCCTTCATTCACCTATGGCCTTTGCTTGGGGCTAGTTTAGTTTTGGCGGGAAAGTGATCCTTGTGTTACCAGGCAGATGTGGGCTGTGATTGTACGGCGTGGCTAGGGAGTTTGGGCGGGAAAATGAAAGGTACGGTATGATATCATAAAAGAAGAGAAGCGCCAACTCCATAGCATAATACTGTAAAATAGAATACTTTATTTAAACATGGAGTAGTCAGCAGGACCTATACTCACATGGTGGGTAAAAAACACATTCGGTTGAGACAATCTGTGGCTGCAGATAGACGCTGATGTGTGGACAGTCAGGCAGATAGCCAGGAACATGGGGTCACATCCACCTGATGAGGAAAATGGTAAATCTCACACAATCCCCAGAATGATCTTTCAATAGAACTAATCCCAGCTGCACCACAACACTAATCCCACCGGATATGTGTAACACAATATTCTGTGCCCCTAGTAACCGAAGTTACCTCATCACGGATAAGCCACACAGTGTCAAGGTGACGAGAACAATGTTCAGCTGGCCGTGAGTAATGGTGGCGCCACGAGGAGTGGAGAGGGGTAGAAAAGGGTAGCCGGGATGTGTGGTGCTTCCTGGAGATGTGTTCCAAGACTCAGTCCTGAACAAAAGCCCCGCCTGTCGTCCGTGCGTCACTGCGTGATGACGTCACACGTCATATGCGTTTCATCACAGTGACTTTCTCAAGGATGAATGATTGCACTGGAAGGGCTAGCAACACCATCCAAATCTTCAAGATAGATGTTCATCCCATATAGTAACCATATTCCACATTCACCAGATTGGCAGCTGGCAAAAAGACAGCACACGAGGTAGTCCAAATATAATATGTACATAACATAACATAAGCACCACAGTCATCCGACGTTTCAGTCCTCAGAATGGGACCTTCTTCCAGGTAATGCAGTGAGTCCTGAATGAGTGAATGGTACCTTTGGTGCCCTTGCTGAAATACCTACCGAGCACTCCAGTACTCGGAACCGCTACGATCTTCAAAAAGGGTCTCGGCACGTCGATACCTTCCTTTCGCTCTCTCTCTCTCTCTCTCTCGTCCCGGGCGATCCCACCCGGACTCCGGTAACACCACGAGGGGTCTGAGCCCAGACCTCCCGCTCAACGGTATAGTCCCGAACAAGGTCTACAATTACTAGGGAAACATGAACCTCACTAGGGCGATCCCTGGCTCCGCTTGTCTCTACGATGACTCAGGGCTAACTGGGCCTGGGGCACACAGCCTATGCCAGGGGCGGCTAAACTTCCCCTACACCAACACTCCATCTCCTCTCCTCTCCTACATGCTCTCCCAACCACCTCCCTTTATCTTCTCCCGTGCATGACGTTCCCCGCGGGGCTGCTGGGTCAAGGATTGGCTCCCTCCCACCAACTGTGCTCCCCTCCTTCGTGGGCTTTTGTAACACTCTGTGCAGGCGCAACCTCCCGCTCTTTCGGGGTAAAACAGGGGTCACGGCTACACATAAAACATATATACCCATAATACCTGCGCACACTCCTACTCACCACCAATAGGGACAGACTCTGTGAAAACACCAGCTGCGACAGTTTACAATCACCGTGAACATGACTTCCGCTGCTCCAGCACTCACCACTCTCCCCTCTGGTTAGTTGGCCAATAGGGATTGACGTAGCCCGTTCTGACAGCCTCCGCACGTTCATTGCCATAGCCACCTAAAGCGCAACAACAATGAACTACACATGCGGCCAGCTTCTCAATAAGCTCATTCACAATGCTGGGTCAAGGATCGTCTGCCTCCCACCAACTGTGCTCCCCTCCTTCGCGGGCTTTTGTAACACTCTGTGCAGGCGCAACCTCCCGCTCTTTCGGGGTAAAACAGGGGTCACGGCTACATCCTCCCCCCTGTGGAATCCAACGTCCCGCTTGGACAACGATAACGGCACACATTTTATATAATGAAAAATGCTAAACATCGAACTCTACATCAAAAGGACGTCATCACCCAGTGTCAAAAGGGCAGGCACCATCTTGGAGGTGGCATACACAGCGGGAAACAGGACGGCCGAGGCAGATGACGTCAGACGACAGTGAAGCCGCGACCCTAAGGACCCAGGAGGTGGCTGAGTAGCGCCGGACCGGCACCAGAAGCTTGGAAGGGACAGTGGCCAGTGGCGAGACGCAGGGAAAGTTAATGGACAGAGGCCGGGAGCAAGAAGGGAAGCAAAGCAGGTTATGGAAGAGGTTGGGAAGGAGAGAAAGTTAAAGGAAGTTGGAGAAAGAGGAAAACAGAAGTAAGAGACGGGTGGTGGAGGACATATAGAGGGACTACGGCAGAGGAGGGAACATGAAGGGATCAAGTGGTTTGGGGTAAGGAAGGGAAAAGGGAGGTGACAGATGGAGTTAGGAAGGTTAAGAGGGAGATGAAGATAAGACAGAGGCAAAGCATGTGATCAGAAGGGATATGAAGTTAGAAGAAGGGGCAACACAAGTGATAGGAGATTTAGCACGTAGGGTTAGCAGAGATGAAGACATATCAGATGGATGGAAGCATGAGGTTTAGGAGGAAGATAAGTAAGTACACGTGGAGTAGTCAGACAAGCAGGGATGGGGCCAAATTAGCTACGGATGGAGTCAGGAGTGCAGGAAGAGAAATCGGCATAAGAAGGTGAAACGGAAGGGTAGTAATGAGAAAGGGGACCGCAAGTGGTGACGCAGAGAGGGTTTAGACAGCAGCTAAGCGGGCAAAGACAAGTGGGCAAGGACAACGTAACTTATCTAGTGAACGCAGGAATAGGGCCACAGGAATAACGGGAAGGAGGCATATAGGGGGAGGAAATTAGAAAAGCCCAAAAGAAGTTAAGGGAGCTGAAGTACAAGCTGGACAGCTACAACACAACAAACACTCCAGAATGGGAGAGTGGGTCAGGGGAGGGGCTTGATTCGGGGAGAGCTGGTGTTGTGACACACAACAACGGGACACAAAAGCGGTTTGAGTGGTTTTAGTTTTAAGGTTAAGTGGAAGAGCGGGGCGGGAGTAGTGGGAGGGGACCTACTCCAGAGTCCGTATGGGTCGATTGTTAGGAGTGAGGAGAGAGACTCTTCATATACCTAACAAAGTCCTTTGGGCCAAAGCAACTGGAGGGGTTTTAGTACACCACAAGTCAAAAGAAGGGGCCCAGCAGATCGAGTGGGAGCCCAAAGGCAGTGGTCTCGGAGCCGGAAAAGAGGAGGAAAAGCACAGAGAAATGTCATTATATGTGAGATGTTTTGTGTTTATGTACTCCCAGGTTTCCCCTTATGTGTGTTCCCCACTCCTTGTTTCCACAGAGGGGCGTAGCAGGAAGAAAACAGCGATGAAGGATAGCGGTTTCAGAAGTGGAAAATCCCTCAAGAGAAACAAAAGAATGCGGCAGAAAAAAAGGCAGAAGACCATAAATGAGTAAGGACATAGTATTAATCTCACACAATGTCAAGGGGTTTAATAGCCCAGCAAAAAGAAAGGTTGCATTTAGGGACTACAAACGTAAGGGTGCAGAAATTCTATTTTTACAAGAGACACACTTTTCAAGAAATAACAGCCCCACGTTTCTAGACAAAGGTTTCAGGATGAGTTTCTTGTCCTCGGCACAGGTTAAAAAAAGAGGGGTGGCCATCGTAATCCATAACAGAATACCTTTACTAGTTGACGGAACACATATGGACAGAGAGGGTAGATATATCATAGTCACAGGGACGATACAAGATCACCCCATCACAGTAGCAGCAATTTATGCCCCAAGCGAAAAGGCAACAGATTTTTTCAACAATTTTTTTAGCAAGTTACACAAAGTAGCAAAAGGAAACATCATTCTGGCAGGTGATCTAAACCGAGCACTTAACACTGACTTGGACAGATGTACTAACATTAACAAGGCCCACAGACAGGACTTACTAACAATATCTAAGGGGTTAGAAAAGTGCCAACTCCTGGACATATGGAGGGAACAACATCAGGGGGTGAGGGAATACACGTTCTTCTCTCACCCCCACAACAGTTACAGCAGGATAGATTACTTCCTTGTGTCAAATAGACTGGCTCCAGGGGTTTCCTGCTCAGAAATACATGATATTTCATGGTCTGATCGTGCATCAATTGAGCTGCGATGCACATTAATACCGCTAGACAGACCTCGAGCGAACTGGAAGCTAAAGGAGATTTTACTAAAGGTTCCGGATATGGAAAGAGAGGTGGGGGACAAAATTAAAGAATATTTTAAGGAGAATGAGGGGAGTGTGGCGTCACACACCACACTGTGGGAAGCCTATCAAGCGACCCTTAGGGGGATTTTAATGAATCTGGCCGCCAAACGAAAAAGGGAAAGAGAAAAAAAGATTAAAGACCTAGAAAGACAATTAACAGATCTCTCAACCCTTCACAAAATGAGCAAACAGGAACAAATTCCGAAACAGTTATTAGACACTAAAACAAAACTCAATCTCCTCCTTTCCTCCCAAGCCGAGAAGGAAATGGCATGGTCAAGGCCTAAATTCTACGAAAAAGCAAACAAGCCAGATACCTTACTTACCAATTAGCGATAGGATAGATTGGCCCTACCTTAAAGAAACTCTGGGTGAATTTGGTTTCAAAGGATGCCTATTAGGAGCCATCTTGGCGCTATACGAGGGCCCGACGGTAAGGGTGCGACATCAGGGCTTCCCCTCTGATCAATTTAATATACAAAGCGGCACAAGGCAGGGTTGCCCGTTGTCCCCACTGCTGTTTGCTCTCTGTATCGAGCCCCTAGCAGCGCACATTAGAAACAGCCCAGACATAACGGGAATCTCGGCAGCTGACCAGATGCATAAGATTGCCTTGTATGCAGACGATGTGATTTTAACATTATCAAAAACCTCTCACATCCCTGCCCAATGTTTTGGGGATTTTGAGTAAATTCAACCAAATTTCGGGATTCAAAATCAATCAAACTAAATCGGAAGCCCTCAATATCAATCTTTCCAAAGAGACGGAAAAATTGATAGAGATAAACTTTAATTTCAAATGGCAAGCCTCCGCTATCAAATATTTAGGGGTATATATCACAGGGGATTACAAAACAATATACAAAGCCAATTTTCCCAGGTTGATAAAGACTCTGGGGGAGGATCTCAGGACATGGATGAGGGGTAGTATCTCATGGATTGGGAGGATACATAGCGTGAAAATGAACCTCCTCCCAAGGATGTTATATCTGTTCCAGAGTTTGCCCATACCTATAGTAAATGCGGACATCCTCTCCCTACAGTCACAAATAATGAAATTTATTTGGAATAAGAAGAACCCAAGAATTTCAAAGGGTATCTTGAAGAGGCCCACTACAAAGGGAGGACTAGCAGTACCTTGCTTGTTGGCTTATTACAAAGCGGCCCAATTGAGCCAAATTATCCAATGGCACACAGACCCAAATTTAAAAAGATGGGTAGATCTGGAGAAGAACTGCTGTGCACCAATCGAATTACACAACTTGATTTGGTTACCTAAGAAAGGAGTGGGTAAGATGGAAATACCGCTTCAGACCACAGTCAACTCATTACGGGTATGGGAGGTCTCTAAAAACAGTTGTAACCTAACCTCCAAAAACTCTCATGACACCGATTATCGGTAATCTGGATTACGCTCCAGGGATGAATAGAAATAATCTACTAGTTTGGATTCAGTCGGGCATTACACGCCTTAAGGATCTGGAGGGAAGATAATTTATCAAAACAATTGAACAAATTAAATCCATGAAGGATATACCAAACAGGGAATTCTTTTGATACCTCCAGATCAGAGATTTCTATAACAAATCCCCAATTAGACCTTCTAGAACGAATTTTGAGCAGCTGTGTTCTAGAGGAACGGACACAAGGGGACTCACATCTAGAATGTACAGGGAAGCGATCTGTCCTGAGACTCCTAACGAAATGAGACTCAATTACATTAGACAATAGGAATCTGACTTAGGGGAGACGTTAGAGGACGAGGAATGGGACAGGATCCTACAAGCAGCAGCAAAAAGCTCAATTTGTACCACTTTAAAGGAGAACGCATATAAGGTCCTTATGCGGTGGTATTACACCCCATCAAGACTGACCAAATTTGTCAGGGGCTACTCGCCGCTCTGCCCAAAACAGTGCGGGGAAGTGGCTGATTTGCGGCACATGCTGTGGTCTTGCACAAAAGTGGTCCCGATTTGGGAACAAATTAGAAATTGGTTACAAAGGATACTCAATATGGAGATCCCCCTTGGACCCATGGGTGTTCCTTTTGGACAGACGGATCCAGGGTCTGTCGAATGCATCGCATAAACTAATCGCGCATTTCGCAACTGCCACGAGATGCGAGATTGCAGCATTATGGAAGCAAAATGAACTACCAATCATCCCCAAAATTAGAAACAGGATTTGGTATGTCTGCCGGATGGAGCAATTAATGAGTCTGGTTAATGACACCGGCCTAAATTTTCTAAAAGTCTGGATACCGTGGTTGGCCCAGACAGATATCCCAGGGGTGGATGCCGCTGAAATATTTCTTTGATAATAGCAAATGCGTTCTCCTTTGAGGGTAAGAGTCCCAGCACTACGCAATAACGGACAGGTAGGCCCAACGGTAACGACGGTACTAACAACATGATGACAGGAACGGAGCATGGAATAGGCGGATAGACCCTTTAAGAAATACAAAACAAATGAGGAACCGGAGAAGAAACCAGAATCCAGGCAAAGGAAGCATTTGCCACCCCTCATCCCTTCCCCCCTGCCCCCAACCTCTTGTTTGCCCCCCATGTCCGCCGTCTGGTTTGTCTCGTAAGTCACGTCCAATGTCGTAAGTAGTCCCCTAGTAGATGTCTTGTATGTCTTCTGTGGTATTGTCTCAAATGGTTGGTACACAGTACAAGAGGTTGTGATATAATGTACTTATGTTGAAGACCAATAAAAATTGAAGTTGAAAAAAAAATAATACAGAATAGTGTAATAATTATAATGAAGCACAACTTGGTAAAACGCTGAGAAAATGTACACTCACATAAAATAATGTATGCTGGCTCAAGACCAGGCAAAGGTTTGCATCATGAAACAGACAGCTAGGGGTTAAAATTCCCCCTTGTCTCCCATAGAAGATATGTACAGTAAACAGAAACAAAGAGACATACAATAGCGCAGATTGTCTTAAATGAAACTCGTGAAGTAACACAGAAACGGGGCTACTCACATAGTAACCCTCTGTCAGGGCATCGATACACTTCTCAGACTTCAGGCAAAGGTTTACATCATGATGCAGACTGCTATGGGTTGAATCTCCCCTTGTCTCCCGTATCTTATACTATATTAGTGAAAGCACTGTATGTTTGCCTGCCTGCCTGCATGCATGCATGCCTGCTGCCTGCCTGGATGTCCAGTGTCCCTAGGGGAAATCTCATTGGTCCCTTGGCCCGCCCCCGCACACCTCTCATTGGCCTGATGCGGAGTGACGGGCCAAAGGACACACAGGGACACACACACACACACAGGGACACACACACACACACAGGGACACACACACACACACAGGGACACACACACACACACAGGGACACACACACACAGGGACACACACACACACACACACACACACACGGACACACACACACAGACACACACGGACACGGACACGGACACGGACACACACACACGGACACACACACGGGGCTCACAGTGTTAGCAGCACCCGCGCGCACCTCCTCCTCTCCCCGTGTCTCCCGCGCTTTCACCCCAACCCCCCCCCCTCCCCCGGCGCCGCTACAGTCAGCGGGACACACACACACAGGGACACACACACACACACACACACACGGACACACACACACACACACACACAGACACACACGGACACGGACACGGACACGGACACACACACACGGACACACACACGGGGCTCACAGTGTTAGCAGCACCCGCGCGCACCTCCTCCTCTCCCCGTGTCTCCCGCGCTTTCACCCCGACCCCCCCCCCCTCCCCCGGCGCCGCTACAGTCAGCGGGACACACACACACACACACTATTATTAGCCCTTCAGCGCCCCCCCCCCCCCCCCCACCCAGTGTCAGCGGCCGTGCGAGACCCCCCCTCTATATCTCCCACCTCTCCCCCCCCACACACATATACATGCCCCCCCCCTCCCCGGCGCTACAACTCACCCCTTCCCCGGCGGGGGAACAGCCAGTGGCCAGGCAGGCTGCCTCGCGGCGCCGAGTGCCCAAGATGGTGGCGCCCGGGACACAGCGGGGGAGCGGCCACAACACGCTGCCTCCCGCCTCAGTTCCACGTGGGACCTGCCGGATGGGTGAGTGAGCGGCCTTCACCTCACCTCCCCTCCACCCCCCCTTCACCTCCCCTCCACCCCCCCTTCACCTCCCCTCCCCTCCACCCCCCCTCCCCTCCAGTGTCAGTGTCTCCCCGATACCCCCCCCCCCGGCGCCGCTACAGTCAGCGGGGGAGCGAGCGCCCGGGACACAGCGGGAGAGCGGCCACAACACGCTGCCTCCCGCCTCAGATCCACGTGGGACCTGCCGGACGGCTGAGTGAGCGGCCTTCACCTCCCCTCACCCCCCATCACCTCCCCTCACCCCCCATCACCTCCCCTCACCCCCTTTCACCTCCCCTCACTCCACTTCTCCCTTCCACCCCCCTTCACCTCCCCATTTACCTCCCCCCCTTCACCTCCCCTCCACCCCCCCCCTTCACCTCCCTTCCACCCCCCCTTCACCTCCCTTCCACTCCCCCCCCTTCACCCCCCCTTCACCTCCCCTCCACCCCCCCCTCCACCCCCCCTTTACCCCCCCCTTCACCTCCCCACCTTCACCTCCCCTCCACCCCCCCTTCACCTCCCCTCCACCTCCCCCCCCTTCCCACCGCCTCCCCCCCCTTCCCACCGCCTCCCCCCCCTTGCAACCGCCTCCCCCCCTTCCCACCGCCTCCCCCCCCCCTTCCCACCACCTCCCCCCCTTCCCACCACCTCCACCCTCCCCCCCTTCCCACCACCTCCCCCCTCCCCTTCCCACCACCTCCCCCCTCCTCCCCCTTCCCACCACCTCCCCCCTCCTCCCCCTTCCCACCACCTACCCCCTCCTCCCCCTTCCACCACATCCCCCCTTCTCTCCCTTTCCACCACCTTCCCCCTCCTCCTCCTTCCCACCACCTCCCCCCTTCCCACCACCTCCCCACCACCTCCCCCCTTCTCCCCCTTCCCACCACCTCCCCCCTTCTCCCCCTTTCCACCACCTCCCCCCTCCTCCCCCTTCCCACCACCTCCCCCCTTCTCCCCCTTTCCACCACCTCCCCCCTCCTCCCCTTCCCACCACTTCTCCCCTCCCCCCCGCTCCCCTTCCCCCCCCGCTCCCCTTCCCCCCCCCCGCTCCCCTTCCCCCCCGCTCCCCTTCCCCCCCCCGCTCCCCTTCCCCCCCCACGCTCCCCTTCCCCCCCTCCGCTCCCCTTCACCCCCCCTCCGCTCCCCTTCACCCCCCCTCCGCTCCCCTTTCCACCCCCCCTCCGCTCCCCTTTCCACCCCCCCTCCGCTCCCCTTTCCACCCCCCCCTCCGCTCCTCTTCCCCCCCCATCGCTCCTCTTCCCCCCCCCTCCACCTCTTTTTCCCCTTTCCCCTCCCACCCCCTCCCACACTTCCACCCCCTCCTCTAACCCTTCCCCCCCTCCTCTAACCCTTCCCCCCCTTCTCTAACCCTTCCCCCCCCTCCTCTAACCCTTCCCCCCTCCTCTAACCCTTCCCCCCCTCCTCTAACCCTTTCCCCCCCTCCTCTAACCCTTTCCCCCCCTCCTCTAACCCTTTCCCCCCCTCCTCTAACCCTTTCCCCCCCTCCTCTAACCCTTTCCCCCCCCTCCTCCACCCCTTGCCCCCCTCCTCCACCCCTTGCCCCCCTCCTTCACCCCTTGCCCCCCTCCTCCACCCCTTGCCCCCCTCCTCCACCCCCTCCTCCCCTTCCCGCCGCCCTTCGCCTTTCACCCGCCCTTACTCCGGCCGCCTCTGCCTTTCACCCACCGCCTCACAGCCGCTGCACGCACTCAACAGACACCCGCCACACTCGACACATACCTGCCGCCACACACACCTGCTGCCTCCCGCCCCTACGCACCGACATCACTGACCCACCGCCTCACACCCTAGCAGGACCCCCCACTCACAGACAGCACTCACAACCCACGCGCCAGCCGCCGCCTCACACCCTTGCAGGACCCCCACTCACAGACAGCACTCACAACCCACGCGCCACCCGCCGCCTCACACCCTAGCAGGACCCCCACTCACAGACAGCACTCACAACCCACGCACCACCCGCCGCCTCACACCCTAGCAGGACCCCCACTCGCACACAGCACTCACAACCCACGCGCCACCCGCCGCCTCACACCCTAGCAGGACACACGACTCAGATTTTTACATCACTTATGGCACCAAAATATACATTGTACTGTGGTGTGGTTACAATAAACCATTTTTATACAACATCGTATTACATTTTCTTCCATCTTTCTTTTCAATATTATTATCCAACCTTTACAACAAACAGTCACCTATTGTTCCACGATTTATAAATAATACTACCTATTATGCATTTACATCCCGGGCAACGCCGGGTCTCTCAGCTAGTAAGATATAAAAACGAAATCAAAGAGACCCACGATAGCGCAGACTGTCTTAAATGTATTCGTATAACAAAACAGCAACAGGGGGCCACTCACATAGTAACCCTCTGCCAGGGCATTTGTACGGTACACTTCTCGGGATAACACCAATGGAGGTAGTGGTCCCGTGGATAGCTAGGCTTCTGCAGTGGGGTTGATGCGCTGTCAGCTCTCTGCGCTGTTCTTCACCCGGCACTTCCGCGTTCCCGTCGCTGCTGTGGTCGGCGTCTATAAGTGATGACTCAGACCGTCGGGGTTCCCTCCGCTTGGCTTAACTGCTCACAATCAGGACTCTATGCATTTCGCAGAGTATGCTTCATCAGGGGCCCTGTATCAGTATCTTTCAGTAAGCACTCCCGCCCTCTACCCTCACCACCCAGTGTCCCTTTGAGTAAAACATTTTCACAAATATCTACGTGCTTATTTGAGCAAACTATTGCCATTCCAGAAGGCTTCTCTGCTACATTCGACCAACAATCTGTGTCTTTCGTCTTGTACTCTGGGACTATTACTGGGGACCGGGCACCTGGCTTGTGCCTTTCTGACGTTCCTGTTCTGGAATCTCCTGTTTTTCCACAGCTCTGGATTTCAAAATCGTTCTGTGATGCTTTCTGCGTGCCAAGAATTGCAGGACCACCGTTCTCATGTCTAAAGATGGTACTCCCTAATGAACTAGTGGATTACGGGTCTACTTCCCGCCTAAGACAGTTCAGAAACAATTCTATGTCACCCAGATCCCTGAGTGACCCTGCTCGCCCGGAGTTCTTGCCTGAAGGGGGTGGGTACTGTAAGGAATCAGCTCCTGGGTTTGGCTGAAACCCATTCCTTACAGAACTTTGCAGCTTCTAGACAACTTCCCCTTAAATCTGCAATCAGTATCACCTGTGCTTGCAATCACTGCAGCTCTGTCTCTGTGCTCCGTCATTGGAGGAATTCCCTCACACCCCTGTCCTTTGGCTCCCTGCCCTTCTTATACTGGGCTCTCCCTTTTCCTCATTGCTGAGCATAAACCAAGATTCACTTAGATGTACTGTGTTTGCCACAAACACACCTGCGTTAGCCAATTCTTGTTCCAGTGGCCTGCTGCATATCCTCCTTGCAGAGGCCTGCTTCCTGGTACTTGCGGCCTGCTGCATATCCTCCTTGCAGACGCCGGCTTCCTGGTACCTGCGGCCTGCTGCATATCCTCCTTGCAAAGGCCTGTTTCTGTAGCCTGCTGCATTTCCTTCTTGCAGAGGCCTGCTTCCTGGTTCCTGTGCTGAAGCGCTGCATCCCAGTGCTAACCTTCAGTGTCCCTAGGCAGTCTGCATTCTTCCCTTGCAGGGGCCTGCATCATGGGCCGCTCCCGCTCCTTATGCAGAGGCCACTCCCGCGCTGCAGCTTCTACGCTGAAGCATTACACACCTGCCTTCCTGTTGCCGAATCCCAGCCTGGAAATCGTTAACCCTGCCATCTCCAATCCTGACCCCAGCTTGTCCACGGATTACTCTGCCTTCTCTAATCCTGAACCAGCTATGTTTGACCACGGAATCTGCACTACAGACCTGACTCCATGGCCTAAGGTCGGTGTATATGCATCCCCACCACAGCCCCGCGGTCCGGACCCAGTTTGTGGCAAGCACGTCCGTGACAACCAGCTTCTTGCAGAAATGCCCGGATAGGCTCGGGGCTAAGCACAGGCGCACTATCTGAGGATGTGGACGGCTGTTCTGCCGACTGCACTGTGAAGGCCATGACCTTCTTTATGGCAGTTAAAGCGACGGTTGCTTCGGGTCGCCTTGAAGCCACGTTAGGAGCCAAGCTCCGAGGCGTCTTTCGTGAAGGACCGTGGGAAGTATTGTCCTCAGAATTGTCCTTCACACTAGACTTCTTGGATGGGGTGGCTTTACTCTTCCCTTTGCAGGATTCCCGGGACGTCTTGGGAGTCTGAAACTGCAGAATGACCTCTTGATCTTGTATTTAATCCATGAGATCCTCTAAGTTAGGAGGATTCTCTGTAGAGAGAGTGCAGCAGATCTTGGCTACAGGGGTGTGTGTAAGCGATGCGCCAGCAGGAATTTCTTGGTTCGATAATCATCTAGATCAGCCACGCAGAAGACATTCTTGTTGAGTAGGGTCCAAAGCGCCAGCTGCAGTCGTCGAAGAAATTCCGATAATTCTTCCCCCTCCTTTTGTTTGAGGGCATGAACTGGGCCAGCAACGCAATAGGGTCGTTATTAGTGCCATAGGCTTTGGTTAAGGCCCGAATCAGAGCTTGGGCAACGGCCTCTGCATGGCACTCATGATACAATCGCACTATATTGGCGGTCGGGGGCCGTAGACACTGCACGATTCGCTGTCTCTTGATAGCATCCATGCTAGTCTATTCCGGCAGCACTTGCACTGCATGGTCTCTCCACTCTGCAAACTCCTCTTCTCACAGCGGCGTGGGCCGCACCCCAGAGAAGGCTTTGAGCTTGCGATAGAGATGACCCTGGGCGGACTGCGCAAATTTGTCAGCTAATCTCTGTAATACTTCCTCGACGTCCGTGCTTCCTGACGAGCATCTACTACGGCAATCCAACCGTCCGCTGTGGACTGACTTCGGGCTTGTGTCTTCCCATTGGGGATATCGGAGGTGGTGGTAGTTGAGCCCGCAAGGGTACCTCAGGTGTTGGTCTCAAACTGAAAGCCCCCATTGGTATTGGTAGGTCTGAGTATATCTACGGACAACTCGTGGGCATGGCTTCTAGAAAATGCAGGGCCCAGAGGCCATCATCTTCACTTAACTCATTGCCGTCAGCAACAATGACTATACTCCAACGGTAGGTATGGTCCTACGTTAGGCCTAGGAGCCGGGCTCCGGCTAAACCAGGAAACTGTCTTAGGGAGGCAAAGACCTGCTGTGGGGTGTGCCGGCAAGGAACGTCCCCACAGCGACCACGTGTCAGGGAGACTCTTGGAACCCCACAGCCCACTGATGGACCTCTTGTTTGGAGGGTGTGCCTATCCCAGGAAGCACTGCTCCCTGAACACTATCATCTCCTTTTGGCTCCTCCATCAGGACTGCCTCGCCCACTCCCTGCTTGCGGAGGATATCCTGTCTCTCCTTTCTGCGCCAATGCCATTGGCTCAGGAAACCCCCTTGCACCGTCCCTCACCTTAGGAATTCTGGGAAATGTAGTCCCGCGGCTGGGTCTGCAGAGCCATCCAAAGATGGCCGCCACACTCCTTGCACTGTGCATGCGCACCTGTGCGCATGCGCAATTACTAAAATGGCCGCCCCCACACTCCCGATCTCGCGGTGTCCGTGCGCCAATGTCCAGGGATCCAGAAGTCAGAGTCGTCAAGTTCGTAAGCCAGATTCCAGGGGTCACAAAGGTCAGCAAGGTAGAGTTCGTAGGCAGGGTTTAAGGGCAACAGAGAGCAGAGTAGTCCAGAACGAGCAAAGGTCAAACCAGGGAAATCCAGGGATAAGCAGGAGCAGGAACAAGCTGGAACACAGAGGAGAGCCAAGCATAGGACTGCACACACAGGGGTAACAAGAGCTATGCAGAGCAATGAGAGAACAGACAGGGGTTATAAAGGAGGGAACACCAATAGGAGAGAGAGGAGGAGCATAAGGTGAAGTGGGAGACAGCAGGGATAGGTGAGGAGGAGAAGAGGAGGAGACGGGAGCCAGTGAGAGAGATTGCCTGCAGGGCATGAGAGGAGGAGCCAGGAGGCTGAAAAACCCTAGAAGAGGTGCGTGTGCCCTCTGTAATCTGAGAGTGCGCGCGCACCGTCTGCGTCATGAGGCACGCGGAGCGCCGCGGGGACACCCACAGAGGACGAGGGTGGAACGGAGGGGACAGCCGCCGGAGGTAAGGGGATAGGAGCAGAGACCGAGGGGGGCTGAGAGTGGGGAACGCCACAGCAGGGACTCGGGAACCGAGCGGGTGCGCGAGTCTTGCGGGGAGCGAGCAGTGGTGCTGGGATGACGTCAGAGGCTGCCGGAGAGGGACAGGTGTGGGTAAAGGAAGGGAGGCTGGCAGGGGAAGAAACAGAGAGGATAGGCGAGCGTGGGGCGTCAGGGACACATGAAGGGGAAGGAATCCCCTGAACTGTCACAGTACCCCCCCCCCCCCCCCTTGAGGATCGATCTCCGAGCGATCCAGCCACAGTTTTGGGGAAATTTTAGATGAAACTGTTGGAGGAGTTTCAGAGCATGAATGTGAGGTGCCGGTACCCATGAACGCTCCTCCGGACCATAGCCCTTCCAGTGGACGAGGAACTGGAGCTTGTTTTTAGACCTGCGTGAGTTAATGAGAGATTGGACCTCGTACTCTTGTTGTCCTAGGGTGGACACTGGGTTGGGTTTACGGGAAGGGTCCGGAAAATGCGAGCTCTGTATAAAAGGCTTAAGCAGGGAGATATGAAATACAGAAGGAATCCTCATGGTGGGAGGTAGAGCAAGACGATAAGCGACTGGGTTGACTTTTTTTACGATTTTGAATGGGCCCAGAAATCTTGGTGACAGTTTAGGAAATGGAGTTTTAAGCCTGATGTTCTTCGAGGACAACCACACTCTGTCACCAGGCTTGAATGAGGGACCTGGTTGGCGATGAAGATCCGTCTTGGTTTTTTGTTTGGCAACAGCAGATTGTAGGGATTTGAGGATCCTTTTCCAAGAGTTCTGTAGGGTCGTAACATGAGAGTCAGCTGCAGGAATGCCAAAAGGGGGAGAAAAGAGAGGAAGACTGCTGGGGTGAAAGCCAAAATTAATGAAAAAGGGAGACTCTTGGGTAGACTCATTTTTGAGAGAGTTGATTGCAAATTCGGCCCATGGTAACAGGTCCACCCAGTTGTCCTGTGACTCCGATACGAAACATCTGAGATATTGCTCTAGGGTTTGATTCATCCTTTCTTGGTTTGATTCATCCATTGGTCTGAGGATGATATCCAGAAGAAAAAAGGAGAGAAATTCCGAGTCTCTGGGAAAACGCCTGCCAGAACTTAGAGATGAATTGAGACCCTCTGTCAGAGACAATAGAAATTGGGACGCCATGTAATCTGAAAATTTCCTTGGAAAAAACATCGGCCAGAGTAGCAGAATTAGGAAGACCCTTGAGGGGAATAAAGTGTGAATGTTTAGAAAATCTGTCTACTACAACAAGAATGGTATTCATTCCTTTGGAGTTGGGCAGTTCGACAATGAAATCCATCGAGATGTGTTTCCAGGGTTGCTCCGGAATGGGGAGAGGCATGAGGAGGCCAGAGGGCTTGTGGTGGAGCGTCTTACTCTGGGCACATACAGGACAAGCACTAGTAAAGTAAAAAATGTCTTTGTTCATCCTCGGCCACCAAAATGTCCGTTTAATAAGATCCGCTGTCCTCTTGAAGCCTGGATGACCGGCAGATCTAGAGGAATGACCCCAAAGAAGAATCTTGTAGCGAAACCGTGGAGCTGCGTATAAGCGCCCTTCTGGTACCCTGAACCTGCTCGGAATGTGATGTCGTAGATAGGTAAGTGGTGTTTTGGTGCATCACCATAGATAGCTCATTGATATAGTGATAATTCCCTTGAGAAAGTCCTTTACGGACGAAACGCGTAGGTGCGTTCCTACCATTGTTTTTTTTGCACTGACCATTAAAGTATCTGGAAACTGGAGGGAAACGGCGCTACTGCGCATGTCCGGAAAAAAGAGGCAGGAGGAAGGACTTGCAGCGGGATGCCCTCAAAGAGACTGAAAACTTAAGTATTGAGGACAGCAATGTTATAAATATTTCTAAACATCAATTGACGCAGGCGGAATTGTCCATCTTACATCTCGGACTATCATTTGCCCCCAGTACTTCATTTAATCTGTTTACCACCATGGTGGATCTCTTTAAATTTACGAGGAAGTTAACCCTCAAACGATTTTTCAGCACCAAGAATAATGTGTCTAATATTGCTTTACCCATTTATGATGCTAACCAAACTGTCCCCATTTCCCTAGGTTTCCAGGACCAATGCAATCAACAGGATCTAATGGATCTCTTTACAGAGAATAATACCTTAGAGGATCCTGTTGATTTTCTGGGGAGTGTAAACTCGGGCCTTAAGAGGAAGTCAGTCTTCTACCCCTCACACATGAGGGGGCAGTATATTGACATCTTCCAGAAGGGCATAGAAAGAGACCTCTCACTCCTAGCAAAGGGTATAGGGACCAGGGGCATGCAGCGAGACAATTTAACAGCGGAACAAAGGTTAGCTTTGAAATGTCTGAAAGATAATGATTCTATCCTAATTAGGAAAGCCGATAAAGGTGGCGCAACAGTGGTACTGGACAGGGAGTACTACGTATCCGAGGCACAGCGGCAGCTGAACGACCCGGAGGCCTATCGTACCCTCGACAGGGATCCAACTCCCCAGTTCATAAAAGAGTTTCAGGACCTCTTAGATGAAGGTGAGATGTTACACGTTCTCACACCCAATGAGCGAGACTTCCTTACCACTCCAGATCCTATCACTCCCATTTTCCATCACTTGCCCAAGATACACAAAACACTCATTGCACCCCCAGGTAGACCCATAATTTCAGCTATTGGTTCCCTGGGTGAACACCTTTCCCAATACATAGATCACTTTTTGCAGCCACTTGTTCTTGCCTTACCCTCACATATTATAGACACTAAGCACGTTTTAGCACTTTTAGCACCTATTATTTGGCACCCTAACTACACCTGGGTTACCCTAGATGTGGCTTCTTTGTATAATATCATTCAACACGAGCACGGTCTCACAGCGACAGAATTTTTCTTGCACACTCACTCCACTCTTTCTCCAGCACACATAGCCTTTATTTTGGACAGTATTAGATTTGCACTCACCCATAATTACTTTTCCTTTGATCAGCAGTTTTATCTCCAAACACGTGGGACAGCTATGGGGACCTCGTTTGCCCCCTCCTATGCCAACCTGTTCATGGGTTGGTGGGAGATGTCCCACGTGTTTGGAGATTCTAATCCTTTCAGGCATCATGTGGTGTTTTACAAACGCTACATTGATGACCTGATCTTGATCTGGAGTGGTGGGGAGGAGGACCTGTTGAAGTTTATTGAATACCTGGCAAAAAACACACTGAATCTGAAATTTACTCATACATATAATCAAAATCAAATCCAATTTTTGGACCTTAATTTATATGTAGATATTGAGTATAAGATCCAATCAGATATTTTCAGGAAAGAGAATGCCAGGAATTCATTACTTCATGCAAAAAGCTGTCACGCACGCCCTCTGGTCAGAGGCATTCCAAGGGGGCAGTTCCTGCGTTTACGCCGGAACTGCTCGACGTTGGAGGCCTTTGTCCACAGGGCGGATGAGATGAGAGAGAGGTTCCTGTCGAGGGGGTATGACGATACGAATCTTGAGCAGGCATACCAGCATGCACTACATACGGATAGGAATACTCTTATCAACATGTCATTAGGGGGTAGTGCCAAAGACATACCTGTCGTGAACACAGAAGCGCCATTCTTTATCACTAACTTTAGTGAACAAGCGAACTCTATCAAAGCCATAATACGCAAACATTGGACCACACTGTCCCTAGATCCATTATTGAGTAAAATGGTGTGTGTAGGACCAAAGATAGTGTTTCGTAGAGCTCCTACATTAGGGAACATGCTGGCACCCAGTATGTTGAAAACAACTAATGATAGCAAAACCAAACGTTCATTTTTTCCAAGATTGATTGGATCTTATAAATGTGGACATTGCAAAATTTGCCCTAGAATGATTAAGACTACGCATTTCTCCAACAAAGAGGATAGACACAAATATCAAATTAAATCGTTCATGTCATGTCAAACTAATTTTGTGGTTTACCTGTTACAATGCGGATGTAAAAAGCAATATGTGGGCCTAACGAGTAGAGCCCTGAAAGTCCGCATTCTAGAACATCTTAGGTTAATAAAAAACAAAGACATGACACATCCGGTACCAATTCACTTTAATAACTGTCCGTTGGGTACAGTAGATAATTTCCATTGCTGTGCAATTGAACACATAGCCATCCCCCCACGAGGAGGGGATAGGAAGAAGCTCTTACATCAACGAGAGGCACACTGGATACACACTTTAAATACACTACAACCCAACGGACTTAATGTGGATTGGGATCTGCGATGTTTCCTCTAGAATTATTCAGTGAACCTTGACCTGAGATATGCATGCCCATAGACATGTATGTACATGTATTTAATTATGAAATCATGTGAACTGTGAATTTACTGTTATCCTCCGCTTTGTCTTTTGTGTTTGTCTGGTTTCCCGCCCCCCCCCCCTCCCCACACCCCTCCCTTCCCACACCCCTTCCCCCCTCCCCTTTCACACATCCCTTCCCCCCCCCCTCCCCCCCCCCTCCCCCCCCTTTCCCCCCCCCCTTTCCACACATCCCTCCCCCTCCCCCTCCCCCTTCCCCTCCCCCCCCCCTTTTCTTTTGCTTGCTTTTAAACCTTTCCCAGCACTCCGTGGCCAAACGGCATAGGGTTGAATAACTATGGCTTATGTAGATTATGAAGTCCTTATAAGTTTAAATAATGGATTTATACTAGTTTGGTTCCATGTAGGAGAAATGTGGATAATGTTTTGTTTTTTGTTTTTTCCTGCAGTGTTGTTTCTAGCATTTTAAGTGCATTTATACACCCTCAGTATGCAGCCAAACAGTCTTATCTTTATGTATGTTTATTATCTGGTTATCCCCTGGGTTGGTATGTTATATACCTAGAGATGTCTTAAGGGAACAATGCATATATGACGATTCATTTGTAATGAGACTCTTGTAAAAAAACTGTTTAGTACTGAAGTGGTTAACATCTTTTAAATCCGCTTTCGCGGGCTTTTAGGCTATTTAAGAGGCTGTCACCACCTCTCCCCACTCCGAGACGAAGCCCTCTGTGAAAGGGTGAAACGCGTAGAGGGGGAGATGCTGGTGTAGCCCTGTGTGTGTTCAATAAAGTTGTGTGAAGATTACCCTGGGAGCTTTTTTCCGGACATGCGCAGTAGCGCCGTTTCCCTCCAGTTTCCAGATACCTCTTGACGGCGGCACGCAGGAGCCAACGAGGAGAGTGGGCCCCAAACCGGAGGATAGCAGGTGAAGTATCATACCCCTCTCCCTGCACCGGTTATTTCTGTGGCCTGGCATAACTCCCTCGTGTGGCTCCAGTGTCTGAAGCATCCAGACCTGGTCAACTACACTGACGCGCACGACAGACCCATTGGCACTTGCACTATACATTCTGTCAGCAGCTCGTGGATACAGGTTCTTTATTACTCCTGGGACTCTTCCTAACGCTTCCCTGTTATTTGCTTGGCAATTGGGACTTGACCCGTGCATAGCACGTGAGGTTTACTTAAACACACTAATTACAGGGCTACACCAATATGGATACTGCATCCGAGCCAGATCCTGATTTTATTTTTAGCTGTTGCAACACTGCTAACCGTGTGCACAGAGCGGAGGCCATATTCAGTAATACAACTGAATTACTATGTGAGGACACTGCAGACCTCAGGGCACATTTCAATAAGTTGGAGAAATGTCTATTATTACGGCAACGCATATGGTGGGAAATAACAACCATGGAGAATTACAATCGGGTTAAGCGCATCCCCAGAGGGTTACGACATACAAAAACCCCCTCCTTTGGCTTTGCCAATAGGGAATTTGAACAACAATGGTGCCACATTCTCAATGACTGCTCATTTAAGTTAATGGACCTAATAATAAGATTTAAATCTGAAGAAAACAAAATGGTGTCCAAACAAATAGCAGAATTGCAGCACCAATTAAAAGCCTATTCGCATATGGAAAATTTCAAGGAGCTAGATTCCAAAACTGCCAGCAAGCTCAATAAACAGGAGAAAACTATTATGCTTAACAAGCAAGTGAAATTTGAGCGCGATAAGGCTGATTATGAGGTGAATCAGATTTATATGTGGCAGAAATTACCCTCTAGGAGCAAAGGTAAACCAAAAAATAAGAAACCACTAAAAGAAGGGGGAGGTAATAGATCCATCTTGAAGGGAAACAGGGACAATGAGTCAACTGCACATGCTGTATCTTTTTCATTCTCGGAGAGTGACTTCTGCCCGTCTTCTGGTGATGAGAGAGCAGGTCCTGGTGAGATGACGCACCCAAATCGACCGGCCAGCCAGAGATCCTCAAAAAACGAGGAAAGACAAGAAGAGGCAGGAGGAAGGACTTGCAGCGGGATGCCCTCAAAGAGACTGAAAACTTAAGTATTGAGGACAGCAATGTTATAAATATTTCTAAACATCAATTGACGCAGGCGGAATTGTCCATCTTACATCTCGGACTATCATTTGCCCCCAGTACTTCATTTAATCTGTTTACCACCATGGTGGATCTCTTTAAATTTACGAGGAAGTTAACCCTCAAACGATTTTTCAGCACCAAGAATAATGTGTCTAATATTGCTTTACCCATTTATGATGCTAACCAAACTGTCCCCATTTCCCTAGGTTTCCAGGACCAATGCAATCAACAGGATCTAATGGATCTCTTTACAGAGAATAATACCTTAGAGGATCCTGTTGATTTTCTGGGGAGTGTAAACTCGGGCCTTAAGAGGAAGTCAGTCTTCTACCCCTCACACATGAGGGGGCAGTATATTGACATCTTCCAGAAGGGCATAGAAAGAGACCTCTCACTCCTAGCAAAGGGTATAGGGACCAGGGGCATGCAGCGAGACAATTTAACAGCGGAACAAAGGTTAGCTTTGAAATGTCTGAAAGATAATGATTCTATCCTAATTAGGAAAGCCGATAAAGGTGGCGCAACAGTGGTACTGGACAGGGAGTACTACGTATCCGAGGCACAGCGGCAGCTGAACGACCCGGAGGCCTATCGTACCCTCGACAGGGATCCAACTCCCCAGTTCATAAAAGAGTTTCAGGACCTCTTAGATGAAGGTGAGATGTTACACGTTCTCACAGCCAATGAGCGAGACTTCCTTACCACTCCAGATCCCATCACTCCCATTTTCCATCACTTGCCCAAGATACACAAAACACTCATTGCACCCCCAGGTAGACCCATAATTTCAGCTATTGGTTCCCTGGGTGAACACCTTTCCCAATACATAGATCACTTTTTGCAGCCACTTGTTCTTGCCTTACCCTCACATATTATAGACACTAAGCACGTTTTAGCACTTTTAGCACCTATTATTTGGCACCCTAACTACACCTGGGTTACCCTAGATGTGGCTTCTTTGTATAATATCATTCAACACGAGCACGGTCTCACAGCGACAGAATTTTTCTTGCACACTCACTCCACTCTTTCTCCAGCACACATAGCCTTTATTTTGGACAGTATTAGATTTGCACTCACCCATAATTACTTTTCCTTTGATCAGCAGTTTTATCTCCAAACACGTGGGACAGCTATGGGGACCTCGTTTGCCCCCTCCTATGCCAACCTGTTCATGGGTTGGTGGGAGATGTCCCACGTGTTTGGAGATTCTAATCCTTTCAGGCATCATGTGGTGTTTTACAAACGCTACATTGATGACCTGATCTTGATCTGGAGTGGTGGGGAGGAGGACCTGTTGAAGTTTATTGAATACCTGGCAAAAAACACACTGAATCTGAAATTTACTCATACATATAATCAAAATCAAATCCAATTTTTGGACCTTAATTTATATGTAGATATTGAGTATAAGATCCAATCAGATATTTTCAGGAAAGAGAATGCCAGGAATTCATTACTTCATGCAAAAAGCTGTCACGCACGCCCTCTGGTCAGAGGCATTCCAAGGGGGCAGTTCCTGCGTTTACGCCGGAACTGCTCGACGTTGGAGGCCTTTGTCCACAGGGCGGATGAGATGAGAGAGAGGTTCCTGTCGAGGGGGTATGACGATACGAATCTTGAGCAGGCATACCAGCATGCACTACATACGGATAGGAATACTCTTATCAACATGTCATTAGGGGGTAGTGCCAAAGACATACCTGTCGTGAACACAGAAGCGCCATTCTTTATCACTAACTTTAGTGAACAAGCGAACTCTATCAAAGCCATAATACGCAAACATTGGACCACACTGTCCCTAGATCCATTATTGAGTAAAATGGTGTGTGTAGGACCAAAGATAGTGTTTCGTAGAGCTCCTACATTAGGGAACATGCTGGCACCCAGTATGTTGAAAACAACTAATGATAGCAAAACCAAACGTTCATTTTTTCCAAGATTGATTGGATCTTATAAATGTGGACATTGCAAAATTTGCCCTAGAATGATTAAGACTACGCATTTCTCCAACAAAGAGGATAGACACAAATATCAAATTAAATCGTTCATGTCATGTCAAACTAATTTTGTGGTTTACCTGTTACAATGCGGATGTAAAAAGCAATATGTGGGCCTAACGAGTAGAGCCCTGAAAGTCCGCATTCTAGAACATCTTAGGTTAATAAAAAACAAAGACATGACACATCCGGTACCAATTCACTTTAATAACTGTCCGTTGGGTACAGTAGATAATTTCCATTGCTGTGCAATTGAACACATAGCCATCCCCCCACGAGGAGGGGATAGGAAGAAGCTCTTACATCAACGAGAGGCACACTGGATACACACTTTAAATACACTACAACCCAACGGACTTAATGTGGATTGGGATCTGCGATGTTTCCTCTAGAATTATTCAGTGAACCTTGACCTGAGATATGCATGCCCATAGACATGTATGTACATGTATTTAATTATGAAATCATGTGAACTGTGAATTTACTGTTATCCTCCGCTTTGTCTTTTGTGTTTGTCTGGTTTCCCGCCCCCCCCCCCCCTCCCCACACCCCTCCCTTCCCACACCCCTTCCCCCCTCCCCTTTCACACATCCCTTCCCCCCCCCTCCCCCCCCCTCCCCCCCCTTTCCCCCCCCCCTTTCCACACATCCCTCCCCCTCCCCCTCCCCCTTCCCCTCCCCCCCCCCTTTTCTTTTGCTTGCTTTTAAACCTTTCCCAGCACTCCGTGGCCAAACGGCATAGGGTTGAATAACTATGGCTTATGTAGATTATGAAGTCCTTATAAGTTTAAATAATGGATTTATACTAGTTTGGTTCCATGTAGGAGAAATGTGGATAATGTTTTGTTTTTTGTTTTTTCCTGCAGTGTTGTTTCTAGCATTTTAAGTGCATTTATACACCCTCAGTATGCAGCCAAACAGTCTTATCTTTATGTATGTTTATTATCTGGTTATCCCCTGGGTTGGTATGTTATATACCTAGAGATGTCTTAAGGGAACAATGCATATATGACGATTCATTTGTAATGAGACTCTTGTAAAAAAACTGTTTAGTACTGAAGTGGTTAACATCTTTTAAATCCGCTTTCGCGGGCTTTTAGGCTATTTAAGAGGCTGTCACCACCTCTCCCCACTCCGAGACGAAGCCCTCTGTGAAAGGGTGAAACGCGTAGAGGGGGAGATGCTGGTGTAGCCCTGTGTGTGTTCAATAAAGTTGTGTGAAGATTACCCTGGGAGCTTTTTTCCGGACATGCGCAGTAGCGCCGTTTCCCTCCAGTTTCCAGATACCTCTTGACGGCGGCACGCAGGAGCCAACGAGGAGAGTGGGCCCCAAACCGGAGGATAGCAGGTGAAGTATCATACCCCTCTCCCTGCACCGGTTATTTCTGTGGCCTGGCATAACTCCCTCGTGTGGCTCCAGTGTCTGAAGCATCCAGACCTGGTCAACTACACTGACGCGCACGACAGACCCATTGGCACTTGCACTATACATTCTGTCAGCAGCTCGTGGATACAGGTTCTTTATTACTCCTGGGACTCTTCCTAACGCTTCCCTGTTATTTGCTTGACAATTGGGACTTGACCCGTGCATAGCACGTGAGGTTTACTTAAACACACTAATTACAGGGCTACACCAATATGGATACTGCATCCGAGCCAGATCCTGATTTTATTTTTAGCTGTTGCAACACTGCTAACCGTGTGCACAGAGCGGAGGCCATATTCAGTAATACAACTGAATTACTATGTGAGGACACTGCAGACCTCAGGGCACATTTCAATAAGTTGGAGAAATGTCTATTATTACGGCAACGCATATGGTGGGAAATAACAACCATGGAGAATTACAATCGGGTTAAGCGCATCCCCAGAGGGTTACGACATACAAAAACCCCCTCCTTTGGCTTTGCCAATAGGGAATTTGAACAACAATGGTGCCACATTCTCAATGACTGCTCATTTAAGTTAATGGACCTAATAATAAGATTTAAATCTGAAGAAAACAAAATGGTGTCCAAACAAATAGCAGAATTGCAGCACCAATTAAAAGCCTATTCGCATATGGAAAATTTCAAGGAGCTAGATTCCAAAACTGCCAGCAAGCTCAATAAACAGGAGAAAACTATTATGCTTAACAAGCAAGTGAAATTTGAGCGCGATAAGGCTGATTATGAGGTGAATCAGATTTATATGTGGCAGAAATTACCCTCTAGGAGCAAAGGTAAACCAAAAAATAAGAAACCACTAAAAGAAGGGGGAGGTAATAGATCCATCTTGAAGGGAAACAGGGACAATGAGTCAACTGCACATGCTGTATCTTTTTCATTCTCGGAGAGTGACTTCTGCCCGTCTTCTGGTGATGAGAGAGCAGGTCCTGGTGAGATGACGCACCCAAATCGACCGGCCAGCCAGAGATCCTCAAAAAACGAGGAAAGACAAGAAGAGGCAGGAGGAAGGACTTGCAGCGGGATGCCCTCAAAGAGACTGAAAACTTAAGTATTGAGGACAGCAATGTTATAAATATTTCTAAACATCAATTGACGCAGGCGGAATTGTCCATCTTACATCTCGGACTATCATTTGCCCCCAGTACTTCATTTAATCTGTTTACCACCATGGTGGATCTCTTTAAATTTACGAGGAAGTTAACCCTCAAACGATTTTTCAGCACCAAGAATAATGTGTCTAATATTGCTTTACCCATTTATGATGCTAACCAAACTGTCCCCATTTCCCTAGGTTTCCAGGACCAATGCAATCAACAGGATCTAATGGATCTCTTTACAGAGAATAATACCTTAGAGGATCCTGTTGATTTTCTGGGGAGTGTAAACTCGGGCCTTAAGAGGAAGTCAGTCTTCTACCCCTCACACATGAGGGGGCAGTATATTGACATCTTCCAGAAGGGCATAGAAAGAGACCTCTCACTCCTAGCAAAGGGTATAGGGACCAGGGGCATGCAGCGAGACAATTTAACAGCGGAACAAAGGTTAGCTTTGAAATGTCTGAAAGATAATGATTCTATCCTAATTAGGAAAGCCGATAAAGGTGGCGCAACAGTGGTACTGGACAGGGAGTACTACGTATCCGAGGCACAGCGGCAGCTGAACGACCCGGAGGCCTATCGTACCCTCGACAGGGATCCAACTCCCCAGTTCATAAAAGAGTTTCAGGACCTCTTAGATGAAGGTGAGATGTTACACGTTCTCACACCCAATGAGCGAGACTTCCTTACCACTCCAGATCCTATCACTCCCATTTTCCATCACTTGCCCAAGATACACAAAACACTCATTGCACCCCCAGGTAGACCCATAATTTCAGCTATTGGTTCCCTGGGTGAACACCTTTCCCAATACATAGATCACTTTTTGCAGCCACTTGTTCTTGCCATACCCTCACATATTATAGACACTAAGCACGTTTTAGCACTTTTAGCACCTATTATTTGGCACCCTAACTACACCTGGGTTACCCTAGATGTGGCTTCTTTGTATAATATCATTCAACACGAGCACGGTCTCACAGCGACAGAATTTTTCTTGCACACTCACTCCACTCTTTCTCCAGCACACATAGCCTTTATTTTGGACAGTATTAGATTTGCACTCACCCATAATTACTTTTCCTTTGATCAGCAGTTTTATCTCCAAACACGTGGGACAGCTATGGGGACCTCGTTTGCCCCCTCCTATGCCAACCTGTTCATGGGTTGGTGGGAGATGTCCCACGTGTTTGGAGATTCTAATCCTTTCAGGCATCATGTGGTGTTTTACAAACGCTACATTGATGACCTGATCTTGATCTGGAGTGGTGGGGAGGAGGACCTGTTGAAGTTTATTGAATACCTGGCAAAAAACACACTGAATCTGAAATTTACTCATACATATAATCAAAATCAAATCCAATTTTTGGACCTTAATTTATATGTAGATATTGAGTATAAGATCCAATCAGATATTTTCAGGAAAGAGAATGCCAGGAATTCATTACTTCATGCAAAAAGCTGTCACGCACGCCCTCTGGTCAGAGGCATTCCAAGGGGGCAGTTCCTGCGTTTACGCCGGAACTGCTCGACGTTGGAGGCCTTTGTCCACAGGGCGGATGAGATGAGAGAGAGGTTCCTGTCGAGGGGGTATGACGATACGAATCTTGAGCAGGCATACCAGCATGCACTACATACGGATAGGAATACTCTTATCAACATGTCATTAGGGGGTAGTGCCAAAGACATACCTGTCGTGAACACAGAAGCGCCATTCTTTATCACTAACTTTAGCGAACAAGCGAACTCTATCAAAGCCATAATACGCAAACATTGGACCACACTGTCCCTAGATCCATTATTGAGTAAAATGGTGTGTGTAGGACCAAAGATAGTGTTTCGTAGAGCTCCTACATTAGGGAACATGCTGGCACCCAGTATGTTGAAAACAACTAATGATAGCAAAACCAAACGTTCATTTTTTCCAAGATTGATTGGATCTTATAAATGTGGACATTGCAAAATTTGCCCTAGAATGATTAAGACTACGCATTTCTCCAACAAAGAGGATAGACACAAATATCAAATTAAATCGTTCATGTCATGTCAAACTAATTTTGTGGTTTACCTGTTACAATGCGGATGTAAAAAGCAATATGTGGGCCTAACGAGTAGAGCCCTGAAAGTCCGCATTCTAGAACATCTTAGGTTAATAAAAAACAAAGACATGACACATCCGGTACCAATTCACTTTAATAACTGTCCGTTGGGTACAGTAGATAATTTCCATTGCTGTGCAATTGAACACATAGCCATCCCCCCACGAGGAGGGGATAGGAAGAAGCTCTTACATCAACGAGAGGCACACTGGATACACACTTTAAATACACTACAACCCAACGGACTTAATGTGGATTGGGATCTGCGATGTTTCCTCTAGAATTATTCAGTGAACCTTGACCTGAGATATGCATGCCCATAGACATGTATGTACATGTATTTAATTATGAAATCATGTGAACTATGAATTTACTGTTATCCTCCGCTTTGTCTTTTGTGTTTGTCTGGTTTCCCGCCCCCCCCCCCCCTCCCCACACCCCTCCCTTCCCACACCCCTTCCCCCCTCCCCTTTCACACATCCCTTCCCCCCCCCCCCCCCCCTTTCCCCCCCCCCCCTTTCCACACATCCCTCCCCCTCCCCCTCCCCCCCCCTTTTCTTTTGCTTGCTTTTAAACCTTTCCCAGCACTCCGTGGCCAAACGGCATAGGGTTGAATAACTATGGCTTATGTAGATTATGAAGTCCTTATAAGTTTAAATAATGGATTTATACTAGTTTGGTTCCATGTAGGAGAAATGTGGATAATGTTTTGTTTTTTGTTTTTTCCTGCAGTGTTGTTTCTAGCATTTTAAGTGCATTTATACACCCTCAGTATGCAGCCAAACAGTCTTATCTTTATGTATGTTTATTATCTGGTTATCCCCTGGGTTGGTATGTTATATACCTAGAGATGTCTTAAGGGAACAATGCATATATGACGATTCATTTGTAATGAGACTCTTGTAAAAAAACTGTTTAGTACTGAAGTGGTTAACATCTTTTAAATCCGCTTTCGCGGGCTTTTAGGCTATTTAAGAGGCTGTCACCACCTCTCCCCACTCCGAGACGAAGCCCTCTGTGAAAGGGTGAAACGCGTAGAGGGGGAGATGCTGGTGTAGCCCTGTGTGTGTTCAATAAAGTTGTGTGAAGATTACCCTGGGAGCTTTTTTCCGGACATGCGCAGTAGCGCCGTTTCCCTCCAGTTTCCAGATACCTCTTGACGGCGGCACGCAGGAGCCAACGAGGAGAGTGGGCCCCAAACCGGAGGATAGCAGGTGAAGTATCATACCCCTCTCCCTGCACCGGTTATTTCTGTGGCCTGGCATAACTCCCTCGTGTGGCTCCAGTGTCTGAAGCATCCAGACCTGGTCAACTACACTGACGCGCACGACAGACCCATTGGCACTGACCATTAAAGTACCCTTTTAATACTTATCCCTGTTTGGAGTTACCCTCATTTTGGCGATCCACTAGCTGGTATGCTGCCAAGAAACGCTGCTGTGCTCCTCTACATCCTCGCTGCTTGCTCGGAATGTGAGCCTGGGCTTTGTTGATTTTGTCCAACACATCAAAATTATTAGCGGAGATTATGCATTTGGCAGGAAGAATAGGTTCCGTGGCTTCATTAGATTCACTTTCCGTGGCGAACTGGCGAGAGGGAGCATCCGCTTTGACATTTCTGGTACCGGGAAAGTATGAAATGGTATAGTGAAAGCGGGAGAAGAAGAGAGACCACCGAGCTTGACGAGATCCCAGCAGTCGGGCCCCTTCGATATACAGTAGATTTTTGTGGTCGGTGAGGATAGCCACAGGTTCCTTAGTGCCCTCTAAAAGATGCCTCCTTTCTTGAAGAGCCATTTTAATGGCCAAAAGTTCACGATTACCAACATAATAATTTCTTTCGGCAGATGAAAATTTCCGCGAAAAAACCCCACAGGGATGGAGTCTTTCTTGGGGAGAAGACCTCTGAGAGAGAACTGCACCAGCTCCTACGTCCGAAGCGTCGACTTCCAAAGTGAAGGGAAGAGAGGTATCCGGATGGCGTAGGATGGGTGCGGACACAAAAGCTTTCTTAAGGACCTCGAAAGCAACAATAGCTTCAGGAGACCAGGAGGTGGGATTGGCGCCTTTCTTGGTCAAGGCGGTGATGGGAAGAGCAATAGAAGAAATTTTTTTGATGAATTTCCTGTAATAATTGGCAAAGCCGAGGAAACGCTGCACAGCCTTGAGCGAATTAGGCAGCGGCCAGTCGAGAACAGATTTTCAACTTTCAATTTTTATTGGAAAGTACAAATACAACCAATTTCTCACAGCCCGTTGTTACATTTCCAATTTTGTCAAACCACATATAATGACCACATTTAGACTTGACTACTTAAGACAATACAAACAAGACCAGACTGACGTGACATGAAGACAGGGATAGAGGGGGGGAGGGGGGAGGTGGTGGGTGGGGGGGAGGTGGTCTATTTCCATGTTCTGGAGCGGATGTGGAGGCTTGTTGTCTGCTGATTTCTCGGCCCTCGCTACGAATTTTAGTTTTGACTAGCTTTACATAGGTTCTTTCACCCTTCTCACCCCCAGTCTCCCTTTGGCTATGGCTATCGGGATGTCCGTTGGCTGTGCGTCACTATGTCTTTTTGTCTAATCTGTCCTTAAAGGAGAACGCATTTGATTTAGTTAATGCAGGATTGAGGAGGCGTCCACTCCTGGGATTTTTTCTTGGGATAACCATGGATCCCAAACTTTTAGAAAATTTGTGCCGGAGTCATTAACTAAACTCGTTAATTGTTCCATCCGGCAAACATGCCAAATTCTGTTTCTGATCTTAGGGATAATGGGTGTCTCCTGCTGTTTCCATAATGCTGCGATCTCACATCTCGTGGCAGTGGCAAAATGCGCGATCAATTTATGCGACGCATTTGAAAAACCCTTGATCCGTCTGCCCAGGAGGAACAGCCACGGGTCCAGGGGGATCTCCAAATCGAGAATCCGCTGAATCCAATCTCTGATTTGTTCCCAAATAGGGGCCACTTTAGTGCAAGACCACAGCATATGTCGGAGATCTGCTGCCTCTCCGCACTGTTTAGGGCAGAGAGGAGAGTAGCCTTTTACAAATTTCGCTAAGCGCGTCGGAGTGTAATACCACCTCATTAGGACTTTATATGCGTTTTCCTTTAATGTGGTGCAGATTGAGCTTTTTGCCGCCGCCTGAATAATTCTGTCCCAATCGTCGTCCTCTAAAGTCTCTCCTAGGTCAGATTCCCACTGTCTCATGTAACTCAGTCTATTGTCATTGGGCGACTTCTGGCAGATCACTTCCCTGTACATTCTAGACGTGAGTCCCCTAGTGTCCGTATCTCTAGAACACAGCTGCTCAAAATTTGTTCGTGCCGGTCGTATTGGCGTTTTGTTGTAGAAATCCCTGATCTGAAGGTACCTAAAAAATTCGCTGTTTGGGATATTCTTAGAGGATTTAATTTGTTCAAATGTTTGTATAGTCGTTATGCCCTTCAGATCCTTTAGGCGGGAGAATCCCTTCTGGGTCCAAATTAGGAAATTTTTACTATTCAGGCCCGGAGCGAAGTCTGTGTTGCCCACTATTGGTGTCATTAATGACGCTTTGGTTGTCAGGTTACATTTAAACTTCGTGGCCTCCCAAACCTTTAACGAATTGACCATGGTCTGTAGCGGCTTGTTCATCTTGCGTACCCCTTCTCTGGGTAGCCAGATTAAATTTCGGATTTCAATTGGTGCACAACATCTCTTTTCCAACTCGACCCATCTCCGTAGGCTTGGGTCTGTGTGCCATTGGAAAATCTGCCCTAATTGGGCTGCTTTGTAGTAGGCCTGCAAGCAAGGCACCGCTAACCCTCCACGTAGTGTGGGGCGTTTTAAAATCCCTTTAGTAATACGTGGGTTTTTCCCATTCCAAATAAATTTCATAATTTTTGACTGTAGGGAGAGGATGTCCGCCTGTACTAATGGGATAGGGAGACTCTGGAAAAGATATAGCATCTTTGGGAGGAGATTCATTTTCACGCTATGTATCCTCCCAATCCAAGAGATATTTCCCCTCATCCAGGTTCGGAGAGCCTCCCCCAGTGTCTTTATGATCTTGGGGAAATTTGCTTTATACAAAGTTTTATATTCCCTTGTGAGATACACCCCTAAATATTTGATCGCAGAGGGTTGCCATTTAAACTGAAAATTGAGGTCAATCAGTTTTTCAACTTCTTTTGGTAAATTAATATTGAGGGCTTCTGATTTAGACTGATTGATCTTAAATCCCGAAATTTGGTTAAATTTGCCCAGAGTGTTGAATATATTTGGGAGAGATGTGAGAGGTTTGGTTATTGTGAGAATGACATCGTCCGCATATAGCGCGGCTTTGTGCATTTGGTCTCCTAATGGGATCCCCGAGATATATGGGTTAAGTCTGATGTGTGCCGCCAAAGGCTCTATGCATAAGGCGAACAGTAACGGCGACAGCGGGCATCCTTGACGTGTTCCGCTTTTGATTTCAAACTGTTCTGAGGGGAAGCCTTGATATCTCACTCTTGCTGTTGGGTTTTTATACAGTGCCAGGATGGCCTGCAGGAGGCGTCCCTCGAAGCCAAATGCTCTCAGTGTTTCCGAAAGGTAGGGCCAGTCTATTCTATCGAAGGCTTTCTCAGCGTCCAGACTTAACACCATGGATTGTATTTTTTCTTTTTGAGCCAGATCAATCAAGTCTATAATTCTCCTGGTGTTATCTGCCGCTTGTCTACCTCCGATAAACCCTACTTGATCCGTATGTATCAACCCGGGGAGGACGCTACCCACCCTGTTGGCTATGAGTTTAGAGTATATTTTAAGGTCCGAGTTAATCAGTGAAATGGGCCGGTAGCTCTTGCAGTCTGCCGGGTCCTTTCCGGGTTTGTGGATCACTGAGATTGAGGCTTGGAGCATTTGTGCTGGGAATGAGGCCCCTGCTAAGATTTCGTTAAATAATTTCAACATGTGGGGGGCTAGAATTTTTAAGTATTTCTTATAATATAAGTTTGAAAAGCCATCTGGCCCTGGGGCTTTAGCCGGTTTTAGTGCTTTAACGACCCCAGAGAGTTCCTCCATCGTGAAATCCGACTGGAGTGCTTCCCTTTCACATCTCTTCAGGATGGGTAAATGTGCCTCTTTTAGGAAGGACCGTAAGTCTTCCTTTGTTTTTGGGTTATGGGTTACCTTATCTCCATTGTATAGTACTTCATAATACTTTTTAAATTCCCCTGCAATGGTTGCTGGGATGGAGGTAAGGTCCCCATCTTGGTTTCGAATCGCGTGAATGTGATAGTTTGGAAGCTTATTTTTTAGCTTGTTGGCAAGTAGTGTGTCAGGCTTGTTGGCCTTTTCAAAAAATTTCCGCTTGGACCATGTCAATTCCTTTTCAGCCTGGGCGGAGAGGAGGAGGTTAAGACTCGTTTTTGTGGATAGTATTTGAGTCAGCGTGTGGGCATTTTTGTTCTTTTTGTGTAGGGAGGAGAGTTCTGCTAACTTTTCCTCTAGCTTAGAGATTTTTCCCTCCCGCTCTCGTTTCCGTTTAGCGGCCAGATTCATTATGACCCCCCTGAGGGTA
Source organism: Ascaphus truei (assembly GCF_040206685.1). Taxonomy (NCBI): domain Eukaryota; kingdom Metazoa; phylum Chordata; class Amphibia; order Anura; family Ascaphidae; genus Ascaphus; species Ascaphus truei. The sequence goes on along the minus strand of NC_134497.1, from coordinate 39,488,659 downwards.
GCCTTATGGGCCTCCCACAGCGTGGAATGTGTCGCAACACTCCCCTCGTTTTCTTTGAAGTATTGTGTAATCTTTTCCCCAATTTCTAGCTGTAGGGCCGGGATTTTCAGCAGAATTTCGTTTAGTTTCCAGTTCGCTCTAGGTCTGTCTAGTGGGATTAGTGTGCATCGCAGCTCAATAGATGCGTGGTCAGACCATGAAATATCATGGATCTCAGTGTGAGAGACCCCAGGGACCATTCTATTTGATACAAGGAAGTAATCTATCCTACTATATGTGTCATGTGGGTGTGAGTAGAAGGTGTATTCTTTCTGTCTCTGGTGTTGTTCCCTCCAGATGTCGAGTAGCTGGCAGTCGCGTAGGCCTTGTTTAATTGTTAGTATGTCGGATCTGTGTGTAATGTTAGTGGATGTGCATCGGTCAAGGTCCTCTCGTAGCGCCCTGTTCAGGTCCCCGGCGACAATGATATTGCCTCTGGCCACTCTATTAAGTTTTCCAAAGAAGGTAGAGAAAAAGCCTGGGGCTGTCTCGTTAGGGGCATATATTGTTGCTAAAGTAATTGGGAACCCTTGGATTGTCCCTCTAACTATGAGGAATCTTCCTTCTGTATCTTTGAAGGACCTATCGAGTACGAATGGTATTCTTCTATGAATTAGTATGGCCACCCCCTTTTTTTTTACTTTTGCGGAAGACAAAAAGTGTGTCGGGTAGTCCCTATCTATAAATTTGGGGTTGTTACCCTGGGAGAAGTGTGTTTCTTGCAGAAATAGGATTTCTGCCCCTTTGCGTTTATAATCCCGGAAGGCGATACGTCGCTTGGCCGGGCTGTTAAACCCCTTAATGTTATGTGATACAAGCCTGAGTTCCTTACTCATTTGCGATTATACAGCGACTGTGCCGCTGAGTTCTGCTCCGAGTAGAAGTCCCTGGACCGGTTTTCCGACTTTCTCTCCTTCTCAAGTTGTGATGACTCAGTTCGCCACCTACAGGGAAACACAAAGGGGAGCACACAAAAGGGAACACATGGGGGGACACATAAACATTTAAACAAGACAACAAACAGTAACATTCTCGTCGTCTCGGCACCGCCGCATCCTTGACGAGATCATCGCCCTTGGGAAACTGGGTTCCTCTCCAAATGTCCGGAGGAAACGTGGGATGAGGTTTATTCACCCCCCGCGCCCAGTCCCCGAGGACTTCACTAGGGTCCAGGAGGTCCTCCCTCTTCCCCCCTAGTGCCTGGCTCATGCGGAGTTTAGAAGCAGGTCACTCTCTCTCCCTTTCCTGCCTCGTTCTCCCTAAACTCGGATTAATGAAACCTATCATCCATTCTGTATAACTAGCATCCGCCCTGGCTTTGTACACCCCTTTAGTATGTCCGATTGTGCCCTCTGCGTCTTGTCCTCAACAGCCTGCGAATCTTTATGTTCGTTTCTTTGCTCCTTCTTTTTGCTCTCAATCTTCCCTCTTGGCCCCTGCTGTCAATCTAAACCGTATTGCTTCTTACTACTCGCTTTCTTGTTCCTCTCCCTCCCCCTGTCTTCCTCAACCTTCTGATCCGACCCTATTTCACTTGCTACCTTGCTCCTCTCATCTTACGTCACATCCCCCTACCCTCTATTTCCAGTCACCACTCCTCCTGTCCCTCTTGCATCTTTCTATATCTTTCTGGTGCCCTCCTTGCTCATCTTCTCCTTTACCTTACTTGCTGGCTTCCCCTCATATTCCTCTTAATTCAAGTCTACTTCCCTACTCCTTCTTATGTACTTATCTCCTAAGATGTCTCCTTATCGCCTTATTTCCTTGCCTTCACTTGCTTTCCCCTTCTGTCCTAGCTCCCTCTTTTCTACTTACCCTGCCCTTGCTCGCTCTCTAGGATCGCCGCTGCGGCGCTATCCTACCGCTTTTTCCTTTTCCCTGCCGTCTATCAGCGCATTTTCGCTTCAATTTTCAAATTGCCCGCGGCGGGCCGGTGAGGTGGCCACTTTAGGCCTGCGCGGGTCGGTCGGTAGCGTCTGGCCAGCTTTGGGGTCCTTCTGCGGGCCTCAGCCTCTGGTGGTAGCGTCATCTGGCTGCACGAGTGAAGGCCCGTCTCACGCCCCCTCCAAGATGGCATCTCACCTTCCGGTCCACCTCTGTGACGCGTATCCGGGGGGCGGCCATTTTGGAAGACGTCTTCGATCAGTGCGGAGGTGCGCGCCTCTGCTCCTGTTTCCCGCTCACCACTCTCTTCCGGCTTCTGCGTTCCAGGATGGATTCCCTCCTTCTGGGTCTGCTTCGCCATCTTGTGTCTGGGGCCTCCATTGTCTGCCAGGCAGGCCGCATTTTTTTTATTTTCCAACAGGAGTTCTAGTGCGTTGCAGGCTGCCTGGACACCGGACCTCTGTTGATGGAGTGTCGGGGATCTCCGTTCTTTCCCTCAGGAGTGCGTTACTGTTTCTCTTTTTTTTTTTCTGGGGTGGTGTAATTAACGTAAGCCAAGTAGCCCGTAACTCAAACATCTTAGGTGATGGAACTTCACCAACTTTGAACCTTAAACTGAATCTGTTTATTACTTCTCTGGGACCATTATGTTGGTACTGCACCCCTCTGCTCTCTCGGGGATGTAGCTTGTTGGTCCCATATCGGTTCTGGGAGGGCATTGTTGGGGGTGTCCGCTGCCGGGGCCTCCCCTAGGCCTAACTTGTGAAGGAAGGCTGGCCCCTCATCCGGTCCTCGCAGGGTGCTCGTCTTGCCGCCTCTTGTTACTTGGAGGCCAAAGGGGTAGATCCATCTGTATCTCACCCCCTTATCTCTCAGGGTCCTTGTGAACGGTAACAGGGCTCTACGGCGGGCAAGTGTCTCTGGGGATAGATCCTGGTAGACAGACATACGCACGTCCTCAAATTCAACGATCGGCAGGGGTCTTGTTTTGTGCAGCACTGCTTCCTTTGAGCGGTAATAATGCATTCTGATCACAATGTCCCTTGGCTGCTCGTGCATTAGAGGCTTAGATCTCAGGGCTCTGTGGCACCTGTCGAGGGCTAATAATTCTTTAGGGGTGTCAGGCATCAGAGACTCCAACCATTTCATGATGAATTCCTCACAGTCCAGGATTGTTTCAGGGACCCCCCTCACCCGAAGGTTATTCCGTCTGTCCCTGTTCTCTGCATCCTCCTGGCGGTCCCGCAGTTCGTTTATTTGCTCCTGGAGATTGCTGTATTTGCGGTCCTGTTTCTTTATGGATCTGATTGTCTGGTCCATTTTCGTTTCTAGGACATTCGTCCTCTCCCCCAGCCCGGTAACCTCTCTCTTAATGTCCTTAAGCTCGGCTTGTAGCAGTGCTTTAAGGTTGTCATATAATTTGTCCAGGTCACCTTGTCTCAACGGCCTCGGTGCAGGGTTATCCTCTCCTTCTCCGTCTGGCTCCGTTTCCGAGCCGGCGTTTGAATGTGGCGCCATTTCTCCTCCTGCACCGCCGGGTCTCGCGCGGCCAAAGTATTCTGGCAGCACCTTTTTTTTGCTTGTTTTGGGGGTTTTTCGCGACATTGCGGGGTACAGTGGGGCTTTATGTGTCCTCTGGAGTGTTGTGTGGGCAATTTTAATGAGTTTCGGTAGGTTTCAGCTATCAGTATCTTCTAGCGAGGCACGGAGCACTTATCTTAAGCAGCCATGCTCCTTGCCGTCGCGCATGCGCCTCTCTCGAGAACAGATTTTAATTTGTCTGGATCCATAGAGAAACCTTGGTTGGAGATAATGTAGCCTAGGAAGGCCGTAGAGGTCTGGTGGAACAAACATTTCTCCATCTTGGCGTATAGGCGGTTAGAACAGAGCCTAGACAGAACCAGTTTGGTATGTTGAATTTGTTCCTCGAGATTTTTAGAAAAAATGAGAATGTCATCCAGATATATTATGACAAATGTCCCCAACACATCCCGGAAGATGTCGTTCATGAACTCTTGAAAGAAGGCATTCGTTCTCAAGTACTCTTGTACTGCCTCCCTGAGCCAACTATCTCTGTTCTCTTCTACTTCCCTCATTATAGGCTCAGGCACATAGGGGTATTCGTACCCGTGGGACTGCCTATACCTGAACACTATGGCCCTGTCTGCTCGGCTCAACTTGGTCAACTTCTTATGACCCGCCCTGCTTGGCAGTACCCAAAACTCTGGTTCTACAGGAGCAATGTCGTCATACAAAATACTAGACCCCTTTGGCAGAAGAAGTGTTTGCTCTATTTCCTGGTATCTGTGCTCTAACTCATCTGCCACCTCCTGGGGAGTATAGGCACCTACCGCCCACCAATAATCAACTATGTTGTTCCTGATTAACAGGAACCTCGTGCGGTCCATACCTGCGTGGTACCCAGTGAACAGGGGTGCCCACCACTTGTCACGGTGCTCGTACTCTGATAGGGGGCTAGAAGTACCTGTCTCTGACTCCGCTTGTGATGAGACACCGGACGTGATCGCCTCTGTAGAGCGCGAGCAAATGCGTCTACCTTTTGCATTGATGTATATGGTGGGGTTCATCTTATGAACCACTTGGCTTACAGGCCCTGTCTCTGCAGGAGTATGGGACCCTCGGGCCTGCCCTCTAGACACAGGAGAAAAAGGTACAGGGTTAGGTACACGTATCACATTAGCATATGGTATCTCCCCATCAGACCCTTCGTCACTCAATTCCCAATCCTTCAAGTCTTTGGAATATTTGGGGTACTTGCTTAACTTATCCCCGCTAGGTCCCGGTGCCAGAACTCGTGACGGGGCGGGGGCAGTGGCCAGGGCAATAGCGCTAGGGGTTGGGGCTGGGGCATTGTCCGTCTCAATGTCCAGCAAGCGGGTAATACCGCGCCCGCTCTGCACTTTCTTGCTTGCCCTCTCCGACGTGGTTCGTGCTCCTCTGTGAACGCCTTGGCCTCTCAGGGTGGCCATTGCAGCTGCCATGGCTGCTCTTCGCGGGGAGAACAGCGCTCCCGGGCCTCTTTTTCAGTCGGACCCGGAAGTGACGTCATCACTGGCGCCTGCGGAATCTCCATCCGCTCCGTGGTCACGTACTGGAAGTGCGTCGAGAACCGGAAGGGGCGGTGGTGGATCATCCGGTCCGCGGACGGTCAGGTAGGCCGCAAGCCTCTCTCTCTCGTCCTCTGCAGGTTCCTTCTTTGCCTGGCGGGAGTAAGGGGGTGGTGGAGTCTCCTTACCGCTCCGCTGCTTGCTGATGGTCTTTGGTTCCTCCGGAGCCGTCTCGGATGCCGCCTCCGCCGCACTGGGAGTCACCACGGCCGTGGAACTTCTACGAGCCTCAGGCCGCACCAGCGCTTGCCGTCGGAAGGTGTCCGGACTCATCTGTTCCCTCTCTCCGGTAAGTGGACCGCCATCTTTGTTACAGTTGGGGTGGTTCGCCGGTAGGCGCATCGCCACCGATGAGACGCCATCTTCTTCCTCCGAAGACGACTTGGTCGGATCCTCCGCTAGGGAGTCACCTGGGTCTTTTGCGGCCCCGCCAGTGGTTAGTGGTACGAAACGGGCTCGCTCCGGTACCTCCACTGCGGTCGCGCTCTTCTCCGCCGGATCTCCGCTCGGCTCTGTAGTTGGCTGGGCCTTGGTTCCCACCTCAGCAGGGGTGCAGGGAACTAGGGCAGCCTTGTCTGTCATCTCCGCCACCTCCGTTAGTGTTCCCCGAGAGGCACCCCGAGGGGTCCTTAGCATGGGCCATGGTTCGTTAAGCCATAGATAGTACGTGCCACATTGAGGGCATCGTGCTTTGGTGCTGGCGTCCGGTCCGGGTGTCCTGCAGTGTACACACAGGCACCGGAGGTACTCTCGGCCCTCGATCTCCACCACCAGGAAGCCTCCTGGAAGTTGGAAGATAGTTTGTGCTCAGCTCCGACATGTTTGGCGCAGGGGTTGAACAGCTCAATTTGTTAGCTCCTTGCTCCTCAAATGCCAGACAGAAGTGAAGTTCCTCGCTCTCACTTCCTGTCCCTCCCTTCGCTGGGGCGGACGCGCCTTATTGACTCTCCTTGTGCCCCCTCCCTCTGGTGGAAACAAGAGGAGGGGCACTCCTTCTCTCAGTGTGACGTGGCCTTGTCTGTTGGCCAGTCACAGCACAGGTGGGTGGGCTTTCAGCTTTCGCGCCGCTCCTCTTGCAGGGGATCTGGGTTTGGCGCCAAACCCCTGCACATCTGCCTCCACATTTCCCTAACAGTCTCTTTGCACGCTTCACGTGCGCGATCCAGGATTTGCGGGAGTCGCCATTTTAGTTCGGCTGCTAACTGCTGGGCCGTGGATGGAGCTGCGGTCACCATTTTTAACTCCTTCATGCTCCGCAGAGCACATGTAGACGGCCGCTGAAAGGAAAATCCGTTATTCCTTCACCCACGCTCCAGAACCGAGAGGAACCTTTCCTCTGCCAGGTACACTGAAGCCTTGTGACTGGATACACTATCTGCACCTATTTGCAGCAGACTTCCCAAGGAAGCTTTCACGCCCTGCAACTGTTATCTTCGATCTTTGATGAACCTTATCAGGCCTGGGAGACGAACAAAATGAAACGTAACGCACGCCAGGTTTCAAATCCTTTGTCTCAATTTATTACTCATAGGGTAATGGTTTTTATACAGAAAAAAAAAAGATATTGGTTAGAGGCGTATCATAGGCGTGTCCTGGGCGTATACTAGGTGTGTCTTGGGCGTAGCTTTGATTAGAGGAGAAAGGGGAGCGGGGGGGAGAAAGAGGAGCGGGGGGGGGAGAAAGGGGAGCGGGGGGGGGAGAAAGGGGAGCGGGGGGGGGGAGAAAGGGGAGCGGGGGGGGAGAAAGGGGAGCGGGGGGGGAGAAAGGGGAGCGTGGGGGGAGAAAGGGGAGCGGGGGGGGGAGAAAGGGGAGCGGGGGGGAGAAAGGGGAGCGGGGGGGGAGAAAGGGGAGCGGGGGGGGGAGAAAGGGGAGCGGGGGGGGAAAGGGGAGTGGGGGGGGGGAAAGGGGAGTGGGGGGGGGGGGAAAGGGGAGTGGGGGGGGTGGAGAGCAGTGGGCATATGTATTGTCATAATTTATGTATGGGCATTTCCCCCCCCTCCTCCGTGCGTCCATCCCCCTGCTGGTTCGGCTGGTGGCCCCCCCCGTTCCCCGTGACCCCCCCCCCCGTTCCCCGTGACTCCCCCCCCCCCATTCCCCGTGACTCCCCCCCCCCGTTCCCTGTGACTCGCGCTCCCCCCCCCCCCCCGGCGCCCGCTTGGTCCCCCGATGTGCCGTCCTGCTGAGTGAGGCGTGCAGGCGGCTGCAGGAAGCGCCCTCTGTGGGCCTAAGACTCGCGCTCCCCCCCCCCCGGTGCCCGCTCGATGTGGCGTCTGGCTGAGCGGCGGTAGGAAGCGCCCTGTGTGTGTGGGCCTGAGGCTGAGGCGGGACGCGCAGTGGGTGGGCCTGAGGCTGAGGCGGCATGCGCAGTGGGCCTGAGGCTGAGGCGGGATGCGCAGTGGGCCTGAGGCTGAGGCGGGACGCACAGTGACTTACCTGAGCGGGTGGTAGCGCCGGGGAGGTAAGGGAGCGGCTGGGGTAGGAGGGCCGCGCTTCCCGTCCGGAGCCAGTGCAGGACGGCGCACGTGAGGGGGGGGGGAGGGAGGCGGACAGAGGGTGTGTGTGTGTGCATAGAGCTGCTGTGTTGTGTGTGTGTGTGTGTGTGTATAGAGCTGCTGTGTTGTGTGTGTGTGTGTATAGAGCTGCTGTGTTGTGTGTGTGTGTGTATAGAGCTGCTGTGTTGTGTGTGTATGTGTGTGTGTGTGTGTATAGAGCTGCTGTGTTGTGTGTGTGTGTAGAGCTGCTGTGTTGTGTGTGTGTGTGTGTGTGTGTGTGTGTGTATAGAGCTGCAGTGTTGTGTGTGTGTGTGTGTATAGAGCTGCTGTGTTGTGTGTGTGTGTGGGCCGTCACTCCGCCTCAGGCCAATGAGAGGTGTGCGGGGGCGGGCGACCCAAGGGACCAATGAGATTTCCCCTAGGGACACCGGACATCCAGGCAGGCAAACATACAGTGCTTTCACTAATATAGTATAAGATATCATTAAATATTTCTATAGATTAGAAAATGGCTTACATCTCAATATGTCACATAATCTAAGGGTCAGCTATTTGTGAGAATTGGTGGGGGTTAATTTCTGCTAAGAGCGACTGCACAAACATTCTTCTTGCACACATCTTTCATACTGCATTTACTCAGAATGGCAAAACGGACCAAGATGGCTGCTATGGTCAAAATGTCTGACTTGTGATCCTTTCCTTGTGGTTGACTCACGTCCCTTTGTGACCTCCCACCTTCCTCATATCCAGTCTTCTCAGTCCTCCCATATCCTTAAGAGACAGTCTATTTAAAGAACAGAACAGTTAACCATTTCATAGTCCTGATGGACCAAGATGTCCAAGTTGTGCATAACTGCATTCCTTTCTTTTCCGGCCATTATATCAGCCCAGTTGATTTCTTCTTTGGTCTCTTCTTCTGGGGGACTGGCGACATCATCACTGCAGAGAGGCATAGCGTCGGTGGGGGTTGCAACGCACTTCTGGATCAGAGTTTTGCTGTACTTAATACATAGAGAGCAATGAGTAGGACAAACACACACATACAAAAACATTCGCTAGCTTCGCTCAAAGCAAATCAATCCAACCACCAAGTCCCCATGGTCCCTAAATCCTGGATAAATACACAACATTGCGCTTTAACTAGGGCGCATACATGCCCCTCCTTTTGAGGCTAAAATATAGTCCAGAGCTATTTTTATTCTGCGGGGCCATTAATTTAAACTAAACCTATTCTTGGTTAAGTGAGTAAATGTCTGTGGCTGTATGATTTAGGATATCCCTGTAAACCTGTCATACAGTAACCCAACTCCTACATTTGGGAATAAATTCCTTGAAACTTATTCTTCCCATAGACTACTTTTTAGCACTTGTGTATTGGGTGCATCTCTTCTGTTTCTTACTCTACCTGTGAGCAATTAACATAACCGTGTGTTTGACTGATAAAGCATTCTCCCACCGGGATATCATTCTGCAGGGAGATTCTATTAACCTAGAAATCCAAACAAAATAAACAAAGTTAAACAAATAATACCTTATACTATTTTGTCATCCTTATGGGACGCCACGTACACAAACATAATGGAGCATACATTGTAACTGAAAAATAATAAAAACCTGTAAAAATAAAAAATTCAAAGTTCGTGTGTTGAGGCTTGGACATTTTTGCCTATAACCTTTCTCCCTTGATGATTAGTGGTCAGAGAGTATTGTGTCCATCAAAACACTTATTTGCAGGCGCTGTGTCTTTGTCTTTATCAGCTGTTTGTGCCTAGGCTGGCACTATTTTGACGTGCTTGATGTGTATCCATGATGATAAGAAATTTTTACTGCAATGCTGGTGATGAGTAGCATCTAAATGGCCTTTTCATCTGGGATGAAGAGCGTGCTTGCGTAGAAAATGCTTGACCATTAACCCGTCTTGCGTAGGTGCACTTTCAGCTTTAACCTGTGCCTAAAAAGACTCAAAAATATATATTAGTTGCATGCAATAATTATTAATTGTTTTATTACCAATAACATGGTCCTTAATTAGTTACTTTGAACTACTGTTGGTCATAACTCATCCCATAAGTGCCTCATAGGGAGAGAATTTATACCTAGAAATAAATTCTTGTATTAATATGGTTACTACTATTATTAGCATCCGCAATATTAAACAGAGATATTCCCTATTAATGCTCCTCAAATTTTAAACTAAGCAACCAATATGGACTTGATTTTGCTACAATCCAAGTTCCTAAAACTTGGTACCTCAGCCTGTGCCAAACCAATTGCTTCCATAATCAACTCTATCCTGTCTGCAGGCCATATCCCTAAGACCTGGAAAACTGCTAGAGTTGTCCCAATCTACAAAAATGGAGACAAAAACACTGTCTCAAATTACAAATCAATCTCTCCTCCCAATACACACTTACTCTCATTCATACCTAACTGCCATCTGCCATTTTCTCTGATGCAAATG